>NC_040890.2:19900883-19918362 GCF_900634795.4 Betta splendens | reverse complement strand
CCGTGTTGAGGACCAGCTGTTCCTGGTAAAAAAGCCGGGCTGATTTCTTGCAACTCAGCCCTAAATGTTTGTTCCAGAGTTGACACAAAAAAACTGTCAAAAAATGCAAATCCAAAAAATGAAGGATAGATAGCATCACACAGTATACTTAAGTAGGATTTACAAGAAGTTCCTCCTCCTCCCGTCCTGTTTTTTTTTTTTGTTTGTGTTTCCAACACAGCAACAAAGCCTAAAGCAACGCACAAAAACCAACTCAAATACGTGAGTAGCTAAATAGTTTCCCATTAAATTATCACAACGAAGTGGTGTAGTTTACATTCCTTCTGCAGCGGGAGCCGCATGTTTTCTTCAACTGATTTTAATAATTCTATTTTACACTTGATTGGTTTCTAGAGAGGGAGGGGCGGTGGCGGTGGCAGTGGGTGAGGTGGGAGAGGGTCTAAAGCCTTGTACGGTAGATGCACTTAAAAAAAGGAAGCAGGGGAGTCAGTGCTGCGGCACAGCAACTATTAGGCACAGGGGGCGGTAGTGATGGGCTGGACGTGTGGCGCGAGCAGCAACCGGGGATGAGGTGAGTGGGGAGGGGGCGGCGTCTGATTGAGGAGAGCATCGCTCTCACAGGTAGATTTCCCTCTTGGAGGTCTGGCCGGTTGGAGTGGTGGCTGAGTGGTACTCCACCGCCTGGCTCAGTGGGATCTCCTCCAGCCCACAGTCTTTAGCGGATGAGTCTCCACCCACGGGGTAGGCACTGCTGTAGGGTGTCATAAACCGCATGTTGGCCACTTTGGAGCCGCCGCCGCCGCCGCCCGTGCCGCGCTCCTCCGTGGCCAAGGGCTTGGGGCTGCCGTTGGCCATCAGCTGCTCCTGCCCGTCCATCTCCTGGTAAGGCACGAAGGTGGAGAGCTTGGGGGCGGTCTTGGGCACCTTGCGGTTGGGGGAAGGCTGGCCGGGCATCCAGCAGGAGTCTGAGTGGCCGAACTCGGTGCACTCGCGGGTGCAGTTACCAGTCATGGCCACGTCGGGAAGAGGCCTGAGATCTGCAGGGACAGAAGGAAACGCCATTAGCTCGTTTAGCTAGCTGGAACTAAACTCGGCCATTGTTGTCAGATCTTAGCTTGGTTTGTCCAGAGTCCGTGGACACGGCAACAGTGTGCGTTAAATCTAGAGCTATGATTGGTTATACAGTCCAATCAAATCCAGCGATGCATTGATGTCTGACAGAAATATTGGACATAAATTCTCTTTGCATTATTATATTTTCGTCTTTTTCCTGGAGTCTGGGAGTTTGTCTGATGAAGCCAAGACACTATGATGTATTTCTTTTAGCTAAAGCTTTCCTGTTGTTGACATCGGTAACTGTCTGTGTGAGTGAATCTTGTTGCCCTATAAACTCAAACTGCAGAGTCGCACGAGCTGCCAAGCACAGGAGACGCTGATTAAAATTGTCATTATCCCCTTATCCACACGCGAGCTTCTCTTCATTTGAAGGAAATTAATTAAAGCTCAATGTGTGTTTTAAAGTCACTAATAGTTCACTAAATGCCAGGAACGTTGCTTAATTTGTTGCTGAAAGACGTAAAGCACAGATCAACCGGTTCGTGCTGAGCGTGAAACAGGATCAGCTGATTTATAGAAGGCGAGGGCACATGCTCAGGTCTGTTCAAACATTAATTATATGGCACCAGCAGCCAATTAACCCAAAAAGATGATACCACATCACTACAGTATCTGCTTTTGTCCTTATTTACAGAAACGCCACACATTTTGGCTCCTTATTTGTAATATACTTGACTCTGTCTGTTTGATCCCGACCCTTTTTACGCCTTTCCGACGTGAGTCTGGAGCCTGTGAGGCAGGTGGAAACAGACAGATGGAAAGTGACGGACAGATGGGTGCAGGGCTGAATTCGCATTTACAAAAAAAAAAAAATCACAGCTTAGAATGGAAAAAGGTCATAGATGGAAGCAGAAATATCAATGCGTATGCAGAAAGTAACCTTTCCTCTGTGCGTGACATTAGATCATCCTTTGATACTGGAGGCTGGAGGTTTGCAGGGTGGAGGGGGTCCCGCTCCTCCTGGGAAACGCCGCTTATTTCTCAAAATGCCCTCTGCTTCATGCATAATTGAAATTCATTGCCGGCTTTTTGCGAAAGGAGCTACAGTCGGCTTTTCTGTCTGTTTGTGGGTTGATGTGTACGTTCTAATCCTGGGGAGTGCTGAGTAGCGACCACGCTCCATCCTTTCTCCCTTCCCCTCCCCACATTCTCACGGCTGCCTCCTCCATGGATTTTAGTTTTTAAGCACTTCCCATGCAAAAGCAAGGAGCTTGCAAAATGTTAAGTCATGTGCGAGTGGCTGCTGAGTTCAGAGGGGCTGTTTAATAAGTGCTTCGCCTCTGAACGTCATGTCAGCAGGAGGCTTATAGAGCAGGACGCCCTCAGAGCTGCACGGCTCAACACTCTGAACTCGCCTGCAACAACAACACCAACAGAAGTGCAGGCCAGCGCTGTGGCACCGCTGAGACGTCGGACCCCTGGCTCTAGGCCTATGATTGCTACTGGATCCTTTGTGCGATGTCTTGTGGGCTAGCTGCTAGCTTCAGTTGGACCTTCTGTCACTGTAGGAATCACGGGCATCGTTTTCCTTATAGCCCTGATCAAACGAGTGCAGATCAAACACTGTCAGTCATCCAGGTCGTCCGGACCCTGATGCTGTTGGTTGTGACCAGCTCTAAAGCAGCACGTTAGTCTCATCTGGCACTGGAGGTGTCTGCGGCTGCTGCTTTGGTGAAATCCAACAGAACAAGATTGGGCCTACAGTTCGTGGCACCAAAGCACAAGATCAAAGGCGTCAGTACGTTAGCAACGTGTCCTGCAAAAAGCGAGACACTGGCTCCTACTGGAAGACATTCATGGAATCTGTCCAGAGCGTGAAAATGCGACATGTCAGCGCGCTGTTTGCTGAACGCCGGCGCTCTTTGTGCTCAGGTACAGATGTTCCTGCTGGAAGAGTTACCACTCTGTCTGTTTGTGTTTGTCACACACACAGGCTCCGTGACACTTGTCAGAGTGCAGCGTCTTTCTCAGGGGAGCCATCTTTGAACAGGTGATGTTTACGAGTACACGAGGAGATAAACAGGAAGCTTCCCTTCTGTTCAGCATGATGTGATCCAACTGTTGCTTCAGTGCAACCTGTCCGCTTCACAGCTCATCTCAAAGGAAAGCATGCGAGTCAGTTATATGCCACATATGCCTCCTGAGAGCACACAAAACATATGCAACAGCAGTTTGAGTAATGTGCTGATAATAGAAGTGTTGCCTCCATGCTTTTGCTTTTGTGGATTAGGTATAAACCTTCAAAAAGCCCACGGACCACTTGGAGAGCAGCTCTGTGTTCAGGCCCTCGGCTCCGCGGTCTGTAGCTCTAATCACAGAATTTAGCACTGGGCTGATGGAGGTCGTGTTCGTCCTAATTACCCAAAGCACTAATTGGCTCTGGTTTGAGCTGGAACTAATTGGTGATCATGATGGGAGGAAGGGTTTGGGCGGTTGGGGTGGGTTGTGGCTAAGATGTAAGATCAATAACACTTTGGCCTAATAAGGGCTTCCTCTGGTGGTGGACAAGAGCCGGTCGCCGCTGCTCGCCTCCAGTCCACATCATCATCAAAGGCGGATCACAGACTGCTGACTCCGCTGTCATTCCTGCCCTGGATTCTCATTAATGAGCCCAGCACAAACCTCACTGTAGGACTAGAATGAATCTTTGATTCAGGCTGTTTACTTTTATTTGACATTAGACAGCCTTGCTTTAATTGTTCCGTTGTGTGCTATTGATTCTTTAGCGCTACATGTGCTAATGATTGTTGCGACCTGCTCATCTTTAGAAGTAATGGTCACATTTCACTAACTTGTTCATAGAAAACCCCTTTTTTGTTTCCAGAGACAGTTCACGTTTTAATGAAAGCCAACAGCAGACGAGTCGTCACATTCTCAGGGTGTGATTGATGGTTGAGGGGCCAACCTGGCATCCAGCGCCTCTTCGTCATTTTTAGAGATGACCTTTTATTTTCCTGTGATCTATTTGTCATTTCTCTGGCGCTGTTTGCAGTCCAGAGTGTCAATGCTGACACTCTGTCTCACTCCTTCGTGCTGAGATGGGAAACATTTGCTTTGTTAACCGTGATCAACAGCACCTGGATGTAGACCTGCCGAGAACAGGGGAGGAGTGACTCTTCAGCATCGTTATGTGGAGTTTTACTTCTATACGCAGCACAGAGGTTTTCCAACACACTCCACACTCGGTTAGCATTAGCCAAGCGACTTAGCATCAGCTTTAGGTGGAGCAGTTCATTTCCGACTGGAGTGATGAGCTTTACTTACTGTACGCCATTAACTGGCGGCAACAGAAGGAGACGTCAGGTATTCTTCTCAGGACTCAAGACAAGTTTGAAAGGTTTTGGTGTAACCACCGGAGGAGGTACCGGATCGGTGCCGCTCGCTCCCCTGCGCCGTTGGCCAGGCTGCTGTCAGAGTCGTAACGCTGAATTCAAGGTTGCCTCCAGTAGTCGAGGCTATTTAAAATGGAGTAGCCCTCCTGAGTTTTCCCCCGTAGCCCTTATCTGCACTCCTGAGTTCCAGTTAACCCTCGGGACCCTCGCTCGCCCTGACGGCCTCTCTCTCTGCATAATACACTTCGCTACCTTGGTCACCATTTTCCGGTCAAACTAATTAGATTTCTGAGTCCCCACTTGGGAAGATGTCAGTGGTATGAAATGGAAATAATTTCCAGATGAGTATCTGACATTTTGCGCTGTCGACTGGAGTAAAGAGCCCAGGCGGATTCTCTCTCTCCTCCTTTTCTCCCTCCTGCTCTTCTTTTCCACTCCATCACTTTAGTCGCAGAGATATGCTAAATCCTTGTGCTTCCCTTCCCTCTGTTCAGTCTGCAGTGATAAATGAAAGGGAATGTACACAAAGAGAGCTTTATTTTTTCCGCTTCTGCTTGAAGTGTTAATGTGTTTAATTACTTTAAAGCTGAGTTTCATGTGTTCGTGTTGCAGTAAAAGCTGCAGCAGAAAAACCTTCAATTAAAGTCTTTTACTTTCGATGACAATGGCTCCGATTTATCTTATAGCAACAATAGGGAGAGAGGAGGTGGAGCTGCTGGGAGCACTCGCAGACGTGCTCCTTCCTCCCCCGCACCACCACCTTATTGTTGGACTGTCTAAAACAACCCGCCAGCGTGCATGTTGGGTCTTCAGCGTGACTGGACTGGACTCCACAGGAAACAAGCTTCAGGAAGACTCCACACCTGCGCTAACATAGTTAGCGCCTTGAAAAAGTACTTTGCCAACTTTTGGATAATGTCTGGATCTGAAATGACTCATTTGTGGACTCCATCCTTGACTGCGTCGTAACAGACTGACGTGTCAGACGCGTGTAACTTATCGCTCCCGCCTTTATTTCTCTGTCACCAGTAGTTCGTGTGGACACATTTTTACGGAAACACAGACTTTCGAGCCAACATCCTTGTCTCTTCTTGCCAGAACCTCCCTACCTCTCATTGTTTACCACACTGTCACCACAGGCCGTCCTGGTGACTGGCATCAGGACACCACTGTCCTAATTTGTCAGCATTAAGACGTGTCATGTGTCGAAACAAGCGAAACGCAGGAGGCTTGTCAGGCTCCGGCTGCTCCTTGTTTGTGTTACATGCTTTTACTGATGCATCATGTGTGACCTGAACTGTCACACGCTGTTCACCATGTTGGTGATGTGACACTGTAACCGTAGGAGCGGTGGTCATGGTAACGGGTGGATGCACCGCCTGTGGACCAGCAGGGACGTGACCGGTACACAGAGCAGGAACTTCACAGCAACTCTCTAGAGATTTTCATGGTCGTCAGACGAGGAACCTTTGAGATGTTTCCCCTGACATTTCAGAAACAGGTGGAAACACATAATGATTCATTTAAACAAAGACTTGTTTTTTTCATTAACTACAAATCAGGTAAACAAGTGAATTGATGCTTGTGCACAGTTGTTTGTTTTCCTGTTTCCTGTTTCCTTGTTTCCTCCCTCCTTCGCTTTCATGTCTCCTTCCCTAGTCACCTCCCCCTCCATCACCCCCTCCCCGCGTCCTGTTTTTTTCTCCCTGACCCCCCAGCCTGGCTCTGCGTGGAAACCTTGCCGGCTCTAATTAAACTTTGGGCAGATTAGAACTTTGCCTTGTCAGTCTTTATTCATGCTTAAACAAGTTATTACTTTTTGAGAAATTAAATTAGCCGGCAATTAATTAATCGACACGGAGCTGGGAAAGAGGACGAAGGGGAGAAAGGGAGGTGGGGGGAGATGAAAGTGGAGGAAAATAAGACAGGAGGAGGAGGGTGGAAGAGAAGTCAGATTTGGCAGCAAATGAAGGAAAGGGAGACACAGATTTATCTCAAAGACGGAAGGAAAGGAAAAAGAGGATAATATAGTGAAATGTCATCCATTCTTTTACTAATTAGCAGGAGAGAGCAATGAAGATGAAAATAGTTTTCAAACATCAACATTTTGAGCTCTCAGATGATAAACTGCCCCCCGCCTGACACTAAGACGTTATCAGAGAGGAACGTGTCCATCGTCTTTGTTTTCTAAATCCAACATTATTCACCCTCCGACTCCTTCTGGAACCAGGAGGACTGAGGAGTAAACGCAGCTACATTATTTCTGCTTCCCACTCTTTGCTCAACAGCGGTTAACAGTGGCGGCAGCGTCTCCTCCTCTGTGGCTCCGCCCCCACGCTGACATCCTCACGTTGACTGACAGGTGTGAAGGAGCCCACCCTCCTGCTGCCTGCTGGGGTGTGAGTCCATTTCCTCTCTAAGCCTGCGGTGCTGAAGCAGCCAAGTGAAAGAGGAGCTGAAGCGAGGAGGCGACGGTGGACGTGAAACCACGGCGACCGCGGCCTCCTCTGCCGGGAGCGAGTGGAGGGCAGCCATTGGTGGAGGAGCTGAGGGCGGGACTCCTCCTGCAGGTGCATCAACACGGCTCTGCGGGTTTCAGATGCTTCTCTGATCCAGGGTCAGTGAACTCCTCCATCGTTGGGCCAAACTCCAACTTTTCCATCTTTCTACAACGTCTCCATCCTTCACTGTTCTGACTTCTATTCATCTTCATTTCTGCCGTGGACACTTTCCTATTTTCTTTTGTTCTGTGTTCAATTGCTTCTATTTTATGGGATGTGATCTCTGGTCCAATCATCAGGCCTTGTATTTTATATTGATGTGTCCACAGTCCTTTTCTCTCCTCACTCTGTTTATACTTTTCTTTCTTTTGTTGTATTTTTGAAATAGAATCCAACAAAATCCCTAATGGACAATTCATCTCTAACCTTTTCTGCAGTATTTTTTTCTTCCACATGATTCAGCTCAATTTATCAGTGTCTGCGTCCGTTTCTCCTTCTCTTCCATCCTTTTTAACTTTCAGCTTCCAATCTGACCACAATTCCAAGTTCCTCAACATTTGGATTAGTTTTGAACTGTGTGAACTCATCTCTTAGTGTTTGCTCTGTTTGACCCTGACAGTCTTACTGTACATACTGTCCTTTTGTCACTTGGTGGATGCATTTGGAAAATAAAAACAGGTGAAACTCCTGGACCCCCGGTCATGATGCAGCCCAGAGAACTCCCAGAGAAGTTTTATTTGTAGCGTTTTGTATCTGAAAGTAGCAACAGAGAACAAACCAACGCAACGGCAATAGAAAGCGCCTGAAGCTATATCAAGTACAATAACACAGCAGCTTCTCCCGGCCATAAATATTTGACCATAGCACCCTGGTGTGTGTGTGCATGTGTGTGTGTGTGTGTGTGTGTGTGTGTGTGTGAGAGAGAGAGCTCATTAATGATGCAGAGGAACATGGTTTGTGTTTGCTTTGAATGCACAAACTGACCTGAATACACAAACGCTGGCCGGGCTCGGAGCTGGCAGCCGCGGCACATCTGCATCTGTTCACAGGGAAATTCACTCGCTGATTTTTTTACTAACTAGGTCTCACTTTGGTAATTTTATGCAGGAGACAATCCTGCTGTAAACTTTAGTCTGGTTACTGCGATAAGCAACGAGCCAGCGGTTCTGATTGTGGACACACTGAGACCGTGAGCAGATGTCTGGGTGAGTCGTCTCCTCATCCATGTCCTCCCTGCGACATTAAAATCCTTTAAGGCCCTAATTAGTTCCACTAATAAGCTAACACACATTGTTGCTGTGCTTCTCTGCAGATTCACATGCAGGTCCTCTCCACAGCAACGGCAGCTGTAGTAACACAGCAGCGGGTGCAAAGTCATCATTACCCATTACATTAACAGTGTTCATGTGGCATCAGAAAGTGATGTGAACCCGTTTCCTTTTACATTATTTGTGCAGAACTTTGATTCTCAAATATAGAAGCTAAGCGTAAAATCACTTGGTAATAAAAACTTAACTCTTCCAGGGCTTATTTTTGGGAAACACGCTGGTGAAAGCAATGATGGACACGACTGTAATAAACAGCAGAGAGGAGACAACAGATTCTATCTTTAATGTTCCTGCAGAGACGAGAAGATGTGACTCCGGTGTGAACGCGCTGTCAGCCTGGACGCACACACCTGTCAATGTTGTTTTCCATGCATCAAACACTCACTAATGTTGTAGGCTGAAAGTCTTCCTGTTTACTCAAGTCTCTTGAAGTTAACTCACACTTCAAGCAGGAAGCAGAGACACGGAGCCAAACTCCGTGACCCTCTTCTTAGCAGATGCGTCCGTGTGCGTCCTGACTGTAAATAACATCACAAACCTGCAGCTCAGATCTGAGAAGGACAAAATTAGCGAAGAGGTGAAACAAATCTGCACAGAGAGAGAAACAGCAACTAGTCAATTATTAATAGTCTAAAGGAAGACGGAGCTCTCACGTTCGCGCTGACACCCCTGTGGAATAGGCCTACTATGAAGGAAAATTCAATTATCCTACAAAAGTGAATAAATTTGCAACATCGCAGCCTCGGGCAATAGCTGCAGCTACTATTTCCCAGGATGCATTTGGGGATCTTTGGGGGGTGAAGCTTATTAACGCTGCCGCATCTTTAACTCTGTCACTGAGAAAAGGCACAGAGAGCGAATGTGTGTGTGTCCCATTACAGGTTAAACACTCGTCTTCATGGTCCAGCTACGAACATGAGACTGAGCTCGGAGCTTGATCTGGTTTTAAATATGCATATGTAGGATTAATAGCACTGAGTATTTACGAATGGATTCAAATGTGGCGATACAGTGTGAAGCACTGTGTTAGAGCAGCTGCCAGTAAGTCAAACAGTAACAGTCATTCCAGCACAGACATTCTACCTCACAGGTTCAAGCAGTGGGCTGATGTCACACAGTGGTGATTGATGAAGGCTTTGCTACTATTAGAGGACATGTGTAGTACATGAGCCGGTATTGGCTGGTTCACACGGTGAAAGCACTGCATTAATCAGGTGCTACTGGTGGGATGGAGAACCGGAGGAACAACCTCCACCTCTGCTGACTCCTGGTGATTTCCCCGTTTGCAGAACAACGTCGTCAGGTGTGGAGCGCGTTATTGATCAGGGGTCGATATCAAACATTGACTGAACTGTTGCTGAACTGGACAGAATGGCGAGTAGCCCCGGGGTCACGTCCTGCTGCAACCTCACGCCTGCCGTTGCTCCAGGGTTCTAGGTCAGACAGGCTCAGCCTCACTGAGCTCCTCCATGGTCCACTGCTGCTGGAGGAAGATGGCCGCCCGCCCTGAGCCTGTCCTCTACGCTCCCTTCTGTTTGTTTTTGTCCTGAACCTGTGTTCATAAACCAACTGACACTGATATGTGATGAACGCCGGAGCCTCACGGATACGAACTTTACACTCTCCCCACGAGCGCATTGGTTATTTAAATGTCAGCAGCAGGTTTTCAATTTTCCTCACTGATCATTTCTGTCTTTTCATGAGCAGAAACTGATTGTGCGTTCGACGCGACGACTCTCCGGCTCCGCTCCGAGCCACTTCCTGTTTTGATCCGACTGTCGGAGTGAACCTGCAGCTGATTGATGCGTTCTCATACTCCTCCTCACATGGCTGAGTGACGCCGCCGATGGATTGATGCTGACGCGTATGACCAGTCGCAGAAAACAGCATGTGACAGGTGTGTTGAGGAGCGGCACGCGCTGACAGCTGCACAGGTAGCGCCGCGTTATCGGTTCAGCCTGATCTCAGGGGGATGTCTTGTTGTGTTTGCTGAAGAAATGCCAACACCCGTGTATAATTATCTGTTTCCACACTTCTGCTCTGTCCTTCCAGAATCGTAAATGAGACGAACTTCTCTCCATATTTGTTTCTATATTTTTAATTTGCCCAATATTCGACAGCCCGTCTAAAAGGAAGAAAGACGAGAAGTGGAGCGCGTGCATCCATTCTCCTTTCCCTCGTGGAGGAACTCGAGCAAAATGAGAAACATAATAAATTATAACTACTCTCCTCTTTTGTGTTTACGCTGAAATGTCGATGACACCAGAGATTTACATCAGAACGTAGCCTTATTTCAACAGTGGTATTTTCCTGCTGCTCGTCCTGAAAGCGGCTCTAAGGACTCACAAATTGTCTGAAAAGAGATCGAAACTCTGCAGAGATCGTTTGACTAAGACAGAAAGGAGACGCAGCTGCAGTTAAACTTCTCTCAGGCTCTGCATCAGTTCCTACAGCAAAGTAAAGTTTGCTGATTACGTTTTTTTTCAGTTTTAATGGAGAGAATAAAGTGACAGACTTTTCTCTCCTTGTGGAAGGAGGAAACCTGAGCATCAAGGTGATGCTGCTCACACACACATCTACCCTCATTCCTCCATCTTCCTGCAGCTTTGCTTCTACCTGCCTGTTTCCAACTCTCTGCCACGATGTCCCATTGGCCTTTGTTCTTTCTCTCTGCTGCACCTACAGCCAGCGTGGGGGGGGGGGGGGGGGGGTGCAGCCCTGCTGAGATCAAAGATCAGCCTTTGTGTGTTTATCAGTTAGGTGAAGCACTTGGCTAGTTTAGTTAAAAATCTGCAAAAAGCATGACAAATAAATCACTATGTGCTGAAATGTTGTGGCTGTTTAATATGTGACGGACCTCATTAATAAGAAATGCACTGGACGGAGGGTCCAGGAAACACAGCAACTAAAAGACGCGTCTGACCCTGTTCTGACTGAATCCTGTCATGATCCATTTAGCTTAAAAATGGATGTTTTTTTATAATAAAAGACAGAAATAAGGACAATTGAACAAACTGGCAACATTCATGGAAGAACAAGGATCCTGAAGCTGGATCCGAAGCCTCGTCGCCTGGTTTCCATGCGCTGCTGGCTCTCAAGCAGCAGGTACAGCATCGCTGACTCCTCCAGTCGATAGCTCACCAACGCTACGAACTGAGGGGAGTTTGGAAACAGGCCAGAAGTAGAGCAAGCGTGTCTCTGAGCAACCAGGCCGGGTTCAAAGATCCACAGATCGCCTGAAGCCAGAACTAAACCTCAACCTAAAACTCGGAGTGAGAGAGCGTGTATAAACCCGCTGGGCCCTGAACGTCTCACAGGACAACTACTGTACCTGCGATGTGTGGATGCGACCACTCCACCTCCTGTGTGTTTGTTCTTTCTGCTCTTGTCTTGTTGTTTTCTTGTTGGTTTTACCAAGTTTGGTTGTTTGTTTGTTGTAAACAACTTTGTGTATTTGAATTCAGAAGTCAGAAGTCGAAACATTTGGGACAATAGGACACGAGCGCGTTCCCAGCTGCCGAATTAAAAGCAGTGATGTTTGATACATTTGGCGTAAAGTGTTGGTTTCCATGCACTGAGCTCCGTCCCTGTTTTCTGCTCAGCGCTGCAGAATGAAACTGTCACAAACAGCAGATGTCAGTAGATTCACTACTCACGACCCTGTTGCTCTTCCTGCGCACACTGGACGTTTAACGCCAAAATAAAAGCCTCAGACCTTCTCGGTTGGTAAAAAGCCTAAGGTCAGCATGCTCCATCAGTCAGGTTTACAGCGTCTCCTAGCAACAGCAGCCCATACAGTAGGTGACAGTCAGCGGTTGTCATGGCGAAGACCCCGTCTGAGGCCTAAAGCTGAGCGAGTGTCAGCAGAGCCTTGATGAAGTGAGGGCGACATTAACGTCAGTTCATTCTGCTGCCACAATCAGCAACAACGCTGTTAAATAATAAATAAGCGCTTGTTTATTGGCATCGGTGTAAAATGACTGATGCTTCAAACCGTCGTCGTAGAGCACGAGGAGGAGACTGAGCCCAGAAAAGACGCGGGGCTGAGGAGTCGATCTCTCCGACCATCTGCATGGACGGCGCTCTGTGAACCAGTTGGCAGCCGATCAGTGTGTGTGTGTGTGTTTCAGGGAGCGACGCCAGATCAATAGGCAGCAGGAGCCCCAGTGACTTATGGGATAGATCAGAGCTACAGAGCTGCTGGTTGCACTGATAACACACACACACATGCACACGCACACATGTACATGCACCTGCACACACACACACACACACACACACACACACACACACACACACACACACACACACACACACACACACACACACACACACACACACACACACACACACACACAGATAATACAGTGTGTCCTCCTCCTTGAGGTCCACTTCTCTGAGTGTCAGCACACGATCCATGAAAATATGTAGTTTCTCAAACATGTCACATTTCCAATAAATGAATTTACTGATAAAGCTGAACAGAGATATCAGTAAATAAATATGTTCAAATATATAATGTTTAAATTAACTTGGCAGTGGGACATGTCTAATCTCTGAAAGTCCTACTGGGCAAAATTAAACCCACCGCAGTGTGAAACAGCTGCGCAGCGTTTATCAACATTTCTTTGCTCCGGTTGAAGAATTTCAACTTAATTCCTGACTTTAGAATCACTTGTGACGCAGGTTGTGTGTTTCTGAGGCGCCGCCGTGAAAATGATCCTCTTCACACTTCAGTTAATGCAGTTTACATGTATTAATGTATTTAAACACTTTAATAAATACACAAGAGTGGCAAAGATCTTAATCAGTGGAACTCAGAGACGCTCAGCTGAAAATCTGATGTGATGTAGTTGGAAAAGTAATAAAACCAACAAAGTTCTGATCGACTCCAGAAACCTTCAATCATTTACGAGTCCAGAGCCTTGATCTTCACACGGTTCCCTTTGAGGCCAGTAGTAGCTGCTGATGACGCTGGCGTTTAAAAATCTGCAGAGTCAGCAGTTAGTGAAGACACGGGACTGATCATCAGCTGGAGGTTTTAGAAACAGCATGAACTGGAGCTAAATGTAAGTCACCGCCACCGGACCACACCGGGTTCACGTGGAACATACCGGTACTTAGCTCAGGTGCTGGTGGAGCGGCCCGTGGTGCCGTGGGGTCGCCCGCAGCCACTGCAGAGGTCAAAGCAGCGAACATGAGGCCGGCGGTGGTCAGGACACGTCACAGACACACACCCTGCGCTCTGAGCAGGTGAAGCCATGCAGAAAATGGGATTCAGGTTTGTCCTTCTCACGCTCATTCAGATGCACCAGCGTATTCGGACCCAACACTTTTCACACTCAAGCGGTGCATGTGCAGCGCTTCGTCTCTCTCTCTCACACACACACACACACACACACACACACACACACACACACACACACACACACACACACACACACACACACACACACACACACACACACACACACACACACACAGCTCGCTCTCACGCTGAGATGGAAGCATTTCACGCTCTATATAGACCGTCATTACTGGAAATGAAGAAACACCTCCCGCTTAAAGATGCGCTTTGTCGCCACATCTCATTTCCACTCGGCCTCTGAGTGTGTTTTATCTCTGCAAGATAAGCAGGATAAAGAAAGCTCTTATCTGCCGAGTGCTAAGTGGATGAGAAGTCGCACTGTACCCGTGTACGCGCTGTGTACTCAACTGGGTAAAGTGAACAAATAAGGCTGATAGCGATTGAATCTAATACCGCCCCAGGGCACATTACTCCACAATGCAAACAGGGCAGATTATTCCTTCACGCCGGGAGTCCAGCCGCTCGGGGCTCAAATCAAGCAGGAAGTTGGACCTGCAGAGGAGAAGGTTCTGCCGTGTGGCTACGTCGACTCGGTGGACGTTTCTGTATTTGTGAGGGTCTGTGCAGCTCAACGGATGCACCATGGTTCTAGTTCATCCTGAAGTAGTGTATGGCTAGGTTAGGTCCGGTCGGATTGGGAGGTGGGGCTAGTTTAGATCAGGACGGGTCGGAAAGCGGGGTTGGGTTAGGTTTGTTCAGCTTGTTCAGCGGGAGGCGGGGCTAGGTTAGGTCCGGTCTAGATGGACGGGTCTGGAGGCGGGGCTAGATTAGATCAGGACGGGTCAGGGGCGGGGCTAGGTTAGACCAGGACGGGTCAGGAGGCGGGGCTAGGTTAGATCAGGATGGGTCTGGAGGCGGGGCTAGGTTAGACCAGGATGGGTCAGGAGGCGGGGCTAGATTAGATCCAGTCCAGTTGGACGGGTCGGGAGGCGGGGCTAGGTTAGACCAGGACGGGTCAGGAGGCGGGGCTAGATTAGATCCAGTCCAGTTGGACGGGTCGGGAGGCGGGTGCTGCCCTGTGGGCTCCTGTATAGGCTATGACAGACCCGTCAGCTCCGTCCACAGTGAATCGGACCAGATGTTTGAGAGGAGCTTCAGACGCTGCCGTGACAGATGCGCTCGTCTTAACTCACACTCTAATTGGCTGGCGCTGACCCGAGCCCGGTCGTTAGAGTCACCAACACGCGCATTAGATATGGAGAGTCACCGCGAGCAGGCCGGGAAATCATTGGGCTTTTTCTGCGTTTCCTGTTTGACCTTGATGTTGTCATTGGGTCTGTTGAGATCTTTATAGCTTTTTGAAGAATGATTGCCTGAAATAAAGCCCTAAAAGCCTCTAGTGCTGTGGGTCAGGAGGGTCTTTGCAACTTAACTTTTTACTGTCTGGCTGAGCAACTCTTATTGTTTCACTATTTTTATGAATTCAGATGCTGCAGATACATTTCAATCACCTGTAGGGAGGCAGCGCTGCCAACTGTGACTGACACCTGCTTATTATAAGCTCAAGCGAAAAGAAGATCCAGAAAGTAGATGAATGGATCATTTAAATGCAAATGAATGTAATCACTTTATAGAATGTTTCTAAGAGCATCATTTGAGTAATTGATTATAACGAAGAGCTGAAAAATCTAAAATTACCTTCAGCCTCTGTCCTCTTGCCCACTTTTATGCTGCGGAGGTGAAGTGTGGCGCTGCGTGACATCAGTGTGTTTGTGTGACGTGAGTGAAACGACGAGGGTGGGAAAAACCAAAGGACTTTTATGCAAAGTGCGCCCGCTCGTCTCCAGAAGCCATAACGACGCATGAAGGGCCCCTTCACGTTTATGACATGATTGTGAGTGATTTATTGGCACCCCATGGTAATTAACATCCGATTATCTTCTCTGAGAAGCTGTGAAGTCTGGCGTCGCGTCGCGGCCGTGGCTGGAAGTTCACTGCTGCCACTTAGCAATGCAGACAGGAGTGTCTGGAGGGCTCCATTAGCACCTAGCCATATGTTAAACAGCAGCAGCTTTGGGTGCCAGCGCATCAGCTCCTGCCTCCTTGAACCATTATCAACCATTATTCAAACCGGCAGCACCATTAAGTTCACAGTTTTTCACCCAAAATCGCCTGCGGAGCCGCGGATCGTGCTGCAAAGACACATCTGTCTCAACGAGGCATTTAGGCCCATACTCAGCCTGCAAGATTAACTTTTATTACCCTTAAACTCCACTGGACTGATCTGTAGCTTCAAGTCAAGCTGTGCTGCTTCTCTCAGACCTGTTATTGTTCTGCTCAGCACTTAACGTGGGCGTGAAGGAGCAGCAGCGTCACACGGCCTCGTGGCAGTTTCTCCCATGAAGCGCCCGCGTCTGAAACACACCACAGGTCCGTAACAGGTCCCACCGAACCAGTGCTGCTGCTTCATTTGCCAAAGCGTGAGGAAGTTCACAGCTGTGACAGCGTCACGCGCGTCCCTCCATCGCCAGCCGTCCGGTCGCCTGAATCGTCCTCAGCCGCATTATGCAAAAAGTGGCGGAGGAGCGAAACACTGCAAAACAACATCAGTCAAAGGAGCAGGAAAGGAGGCCCAGCGTTCAGAGGAAGCCGCCGTTCTAAGCCCCCGATTCTTGAAAGTTTCCACTTCCAGCTTCCCTGGAAGAAGCAGTGGGCTGAGAAGTAGGCCTCTCAATATTTAAGGTGAAGTATAGGAAATGTAAAAAGGCTTTGGAGTGTGTTTGATTCATTATTCAGCTCTCGCCTGTTCTCCCTCTCTCTCTCGTGCTGCGTGCAAGAGATAACAGCTCAGCTCCACGCTTTAATTCTTTTGCATCGCAGATTAAAAAAGAAAAAAAAACAATCCTGGAGAAAATAAGATGCCTTTATTTCTTATTCTCTCGCTCTCCTTCTCTGCCTCAACGTCCTGTTTGATAAAAGAACAACTCCTGGCGACGCCCGAGGAAGAACTGGTGCATTACACGCGCCGCTGTCGTGGTGTGAAGTCATTCTGCTACTTTTTCCTGCCTTTTTGATTTCCTTGACATTTACAAGCGAAAGCCAAGAGATGGTGAGCGTCTGCCCCAAAGCTGCTCTCAGAGAAACAGGCGAGAAAGGAGAAGAGGATGAGAGATGCTTTGATAGCAACACAAACAAGGCGAAGCTGGAATCAGCAAAAGCTCCTCCTCCTCATCATCAGCCACTAAGTCTCTCACCATCCGACCGTGCGTCTCTGTGCACATACGGACGAGCAGTCAGCTAAAAAAGACAAAATAAAATTAAAAGAAATCTCTCACGCGCTTGCAATCCAGCACATAATTGGCTTTCTGGATTGACTTCAAGCGCTGGGGGAAATCTTTGACAAAACCATACATAAATAAATCCATTTCCCTGTGTTTTCTGTTTCCTGGCTGACTGCAGAAAAGGCCTCGTTATATATGGAAATGAGATTCTCCTCCTCTTCCTCAGCCATCCCCCAGCCAAACGCCTGATTGGCTCCCGCCCATGCAAATGCAGGCCAGGGCAGAAGCTCCGTTTACAAAGGAGATACTATGAGAGAGGCAGCGAGTAGGAGCGATAAGGCCGGGACAGAGGCCAAGAGGAGGCAGAGGAAGAAATCACAACCCAATCGCTGTGAGGAGCAATATGTGTGGACGCGTGTGTGGGAGGCTCAGCGCCGCGAAAGAGACGAGTGGATGCTGTGAGTGACAGAAGAGGCTCAGAGGCCAGAGAGGTGAGCTGTGTGCAGCGTGAGCACATACATATGTATGAACGGAGCACGCGACCTTGTTCCCACCCAGGATTAACATGCGACGCTGTTGGCAGATCCGATCGGACCAGGCAGGAGGTGGTGGT
>NC_040890.2:19888383-19895883 GCF_900634795.4 Betta splendens | reverse complement strand
CCCGAGTGCTTGTTTGTGTCGCCTTTTAATCGCTCCGTTACGAGTCCGTTCCAGACTCTCATCACACTACATCACTGGCGTCCTCCTCTTTCACTGTGATCAATGGACTCGATTATTGGATGTGTGACGGACAGAGGAGCGGCTCAGAGCTCCCACTTCATGTGATGTCAGTGCGAACGTTGCTTGTGTGTTCACGTCACTTTAAACCTTTTTTCTTCTTCCTGAATAAATATTAAATCAAATAATTGAATTTAGTTTTACGTTTTTTTCCTCTGTGAACATCGTCATCAGAAGGTCTCAGAAGCTTATTTTTGTCTTTAGCCTCCAAAATGTGCATCTGAGTAAGACGTGTTTGTGTAATAATAATAAACGTCTCAGCCTGGAACCGATCCCTGAGTGGATTTAATGGACCAAATGACAGCAGCTCAGCATATCAGGTGTGTGTGTGTGTGTGTGTGTGTGTGTGTGTGTGTGTGTGTGTCTGCGTGTGTCTGTGTGTGTGTATCCAGGTGGAGCGTTGTCACTGAAGGGGAAAATTAGTCCCAAAATGGAAGCAGGCGTCCGTGAGTGAGGTTCTGCGTCACATACGTCAGTGATGACAGCAGCACCGGGTCAGAGCGGCCCGTCTCCTCTGACCTTTGACCTCTTGCTCACAGTTATTCAAACTTGCTGCGGCGCCGCCGCGTGTTGTTGGCCGTGGCTCTGCCTGTTTGCACAGCTTAATATTCTGATGGAGGATGAAGTGTCCTGGCTGAATTTTCAGAGCAAACAACGAGAAGCTGAGCTGCAAATGTTCTGACTAAATGTTAATTATACGAGACTGTGACATATCAGGTTCTGGACAGAAGTCGAGAACGAGGACAGATTATGAGACAAAGGGTCCGACAAATAAACGGCTCCCTGAACAAACTGTCAGTGAGCAGGTCAAACACGGTGAGGGCAGAACGAGGCGCTGGTACCAAACGAGTGGGTGTCGCAACATACACCAGACTCTGCTCCTCCTCTTCCTCCTTCCCCTCCTCCTCCTCATCTTCCACCTCCTCCTTCCCCTCCTCCTACTCATCTTTCACCTCCCACTCCTCCTCCTCTTACACCTCCTCCTCCTCTTCCTCTTACACCTTCTTCTTCTCCTCCTCCTCCTCCTTTCCTCCCTCCTCCTCCTCCTCGTCTTCCACCCCCTCCTCCTTCCCCTCCTCCTCCTCATCTTCCACCTCCTCCTCCTCCTCCTCCTCCTCTTCCTTCTCTTCCTACTCATCTTCCACCTCCTCCTCACCCTCCTCCTCCTCCTCAACCTCCTCCTCTTCCTTATCCTCCTCCTTTTCCTCCTCCCTCCTCACCCTCCTCTTCCTTCTCTTCCTACTCATCTTCCACTTCCTCCTCCTTCTCCTTTCTACTCCTCCTCCCTTTTTCTTCTTTTCCTCCTCCTCCTCTTCAACCTCCTTCTACCCTCTCTTCCTCCTCCTCCTCCCTGTGAAAAGCCCATTCAATAATAAAGATTTTAACAAACTCTCTGACTGGAAAGATGAGTCTCAGAAAAGCGAGGCAGCGTCTGCTTTTACATGATTCGTGCTCCTACTATTAACCTGCATGTGATGTTTTGCTTGGACATTGTTGGTGCTCAGTTTGGAGGCTGTACATTCTTTGGGCTGTATGTCCTCATCAAGACAAGAAGGATTGAACCACAAGCGCACGTGGTGCGTTTCTTTTCCAGTGCCTCCGCAGGACTTTGCAATTTGTTTTCCCTCACGCCGTCAGCAGACAAAGAGGAGGCTGGAATAGAGAAACTAAAAGCAGCATCATGTCTGATATCAGCACTTGTTTATTGTAATAAAAACCTCTGAATACAAAGTACATTCACAGGTACAGCAGGAGGCCACTGAGCTGCTCTGTTTGATTCCTACAGAAAACCAGTGGTGACTACAAATATTCAAACTCAAACACCGTTTTACAACTTTACATCCCATCAACGTACTGTTATAGTTCAGAATAAACACTGTTGTACTTACACACGAACAATCCAGGCCTTCGGCTGCTACTAAGCTGTCGTACTAATCAACCAGTCCTACACAGGTTTACGTACTGGAAGATACGAGAACGTGGAGATCTGACTGACAGTCTTTAGAAATGTGATTGGCAGCTCCATTGAGAACTTAACTGGATCCACTGACAGTGAACGCCACAGAAAACAAGTAGGTTTGTACAAACGTTGGCTAAGAAGAAGGAAAAAGAAGACAGAAGCTGATTTGGTTCAAATGTGGAGCAGCAGAGATGGATGGATGAATGGATGATGGACAGACGGATGGATGCATGAATGGATGGATAGACAGGCAGAAAGACAGATAGATAGACGACGTTCGTGCTTGTCATCATAATCACATCGTTGAAATGTTCTAATAAGGAACGAACTAGAACTAAATGAGAACAGTCGTTGATGTTTGTAGAACAAAGACCAGAAGCAGAGACTCGCTGCAGCCACAGACCTCCACGTTGCAGTTTGTGCTCATGTCTGTCCACAGTCACAAGGTTTACAGTAAAACATGACATCTGGTGGAGACGTTGGTCACATCTGTGCAGAAACGACTTCTCCTAATCATCGAACTCTGAACTAAATTTCCTCTGTGAGTCCAGATGTTTAGCTTAAGTGGCTGCTCGTCGGCTTTGCTCGTGCGTCTCGTCTTTGTGCTAACTGGACTCGGTAACGCTGCCTCCTGGGTTCTGTCCACCCGGGGAGGCTGAGCTGATTACCTGCCATGCACCCTGTCCTCCGAACCCTGACTGTCAGTCACTACAGGCACCGGGGCTACAAACAACCAAAGTTACAGTTACGTGTTCGAAAAAGGGATTAATTGACCCAGCGACTCTGGGAAACAACGTGAAACTACAGTTCTCATACAAACAACAGCTGGAAAATGAGCAACGAGAGCAAAGAGCCAAGACGAGTGGAGAGCTGATAATCCAGCAAATCAACACGAGTCCACTTCGGCTTCGCTTACATCCACACAGAAACAGTGCAGCGTCGTCAAAAAGTACAAATCCACCTGTGGAAAAGGGCGAATGCGTAACAGGAGAACAAGCAGCAAATCCATGTTTCCTCAGACACGTCTCTCAACTTCTCCTTGATGGAACTTCAACCAAGAATGTGAAACATGGAGCAAAAATAAAAAAGCAGTTCACGACCACAGGCAAGAAGGGAAGCGAAGAGAAAACTCCTTAGAACTGCAGCAGGAGGAAAAGGCTCGATGACTTAATGTGGTTTCTTTTTGTAAATCGGAGGCGGAGGCAAAAACGAAGCTTTAGATGCTCTTTGTGTCTTTAGTTTTAAGGCAGTCTGTTTTGTCCGGCCCCCCTCTCCGGCTGGGCGCTCGACGACGCTCCACCTACAAGAGGATAGATACGAACGTCTTACACCTCAGGTAACGCAACGCTGAAAACACATTCCATGCAAAACGTCTCATCAATGAGAAAAAAAAGTCAAAAAAGGCAAAGCTGGCTGAAGAAAAAGGCTTAAAAAGGAAGCGAATTAAAAAGTGCAGGAGCCATTTGCAGAACCACAACAAGGCAAAATGAATTCTGAGAAAAACAAAAAAAAGAACTGAGAGCTCCACAAACTGTCAATGTGAAATGTAACAAAGTGGACACACTGCTCATGTTTCACTTAGCAAATAGAGTAGAAAGAAGAGCAAAGATGGTTGAACTGGATGCAACATTCAAACAACGTCTGACATGAGCACAAACAGCGAAACACAAGAGATTCGATTATGTCACAACCTGCTGCTTATTGTGTCTGCGAGGCAGGAAGGATGTGGCAGCCGGCGCTCCAGGACCAGTCCTGTATCGGCTGCTCCACGCCGCCCACCCCGTGTTCGTGAACGCATCCTCCCCCTCGGGGCTGCTACGTCTCCAGCTACGCTACAACTCATGCCTTTTAACACAGGACCTCGAACACAACACGGAGTCGCAGGCAACGCTGCAGGATGACGAAGCTTCCTCCTTTCCTTCCTTCTTCCTCTCTGCTTTTTACTCATCCCGTCCACCGTCTCCTACTTGCTCCTCTTTTAGCTCCTTCCTTCCTTCCTCCCTTAATCCCTCCTCCTCTCGTGCTGCCCTGTCTTTCTCCTCCCTCCCATTGCGGCGGCATCTGTTCATAATGAAACACACAGTTGGACACTGTCCTCGTTTAGCACCTCCTCCACGCTACCTGATCCAGAGGTTACCCCCCGCTGGGCGCGTTTGTTAGACATCATCAGTACCTCCCTGTGACCTTACCTCCCTCCTTCCCCTCCCTCCTGCCATCGCCTCCTCCTCCAGATGTCATTGATCTGGGAAGTGGGTCACAAAGTGTTGCATCAAAGCCAGGTTACACCAGGCTTGGAGGCACACGCTGTATGTAATTTTAGCTTAGGTTAATATTAAGGAGGGAGAGAGGAAATGTGACAGGTGATGTTTGGAGCGTTTGCTGGCGCAGCCTGCAGCCCTGACAGATGCTTAAGGTGCAGAGGGTAAAGATCTTGGCCCTGATGCTTCACCGCTCTGTAAATAGTGCTGCTAATTTAAAGGAGGTGCAAGTCATTGAGAGCCCACGATTCATTCTCAGCACTTAAATCTACGATGTTCAGCTGCACTCAGAGACATTGGAGGTAAAATGCTCCAAACAAGTCTCCATAACAAATCTGCACGGTGCTGTTGAGCACGAGGTCGAGCTCATGTTGTTGGTCACATACTGCGGTTTTAGGGAGAACTTACAGCTCGGGAGGCTTGAATGTTTCAGAAAAACGCAGACTCCTTGAGCTTCTAGGTTCATGTGATGGAAGACTTAAAGTTCTTTTTGAAGGTTGCAAAAGGTGGTGAATACATATTATTGCTCAGTTTTGTTTTGAAGTGAATGCAGCTGTAAATACTTGAATGTTAAATCTTGATGTCACGGTGAAGCTGTTTGAATCTGCCTTTCGTTTTTCATGGCTGAACTCTGTGTGTTTCTGAAAGAAAAGAACGAATTCTGTTTTGAGGTTTATAAAGTCAAGAGAGTTGCCCTCATGGTTTACTGCGGATCAACTGACTCTTCTCACAGAAAAGGTTATGGAGCTTTAAGTCGAGCTACTTCGGACACACACACACAGTCAAACACACCCTCCCCATTCTCTGCTAAAGATATGAAACTATTTCTAAATCCTGTCTTGCACTGCTCTAATACAAAGTGTGAACATGATAAATAGTCGTTTCTCTTTCAAGGACACCTAACAATTATATTTTGTACCCTGAGCTGCTTTGTATGCAGCCTGTGCACATCAGTGTCTGTTGTTCTTTCTGTTTCTTTTGCAGAATAACACAAAGCAGAGCCTCAGGAGAAGAGGTCAGAGGTCAACGTGGAGCCAGAACCATCAGCCCCCAAACGCAGGCACAAAGACAAGGATGGCTGAAGGAAACAAAGTCCAGAGGGGCTGAAGCTGAATTCATAATCGTCTGGTCTTCCTTTGTTTGTCATTGTTTCAAATGGAAAATACGGAAAATATGAGGAATGTAAACCTGCCAAATGTCAGACAAAAATCTAACCGACTGATAACTTTTATTCCAGAGTTTTAGCCAACCATCCTCCTGCAGAACCAGATCAGGTCAGTGGCCATCTGCCTCAACCAGCTGGGGATTGGATTGCATCACTGTAAGGGCCCAAAGATGCCTGCAGACGTTTTCTTTATCCCCTCCCCTTAAAGCGTGTTTTGGTTTAGAGCAGACCTTCAATCAGGAAACTAGCAGCGTTGTGTTAAAGTAACTCAGAAGATTGAAATGCCGCTGGTGACCTTTAAACATCATCAAATGCTCACAGAGGAGCAGGAGTATAACGAAAACAGGGAACAGAATTCAAAGACATTTCAACTGAAGCAGGAACTAAACCTGCAACTTTCCAGGATGACAGGACACGCGTCAAACCTGCTGTCAAAACAGTCGCCTGGAAGAAATTGAAAAAGGTCTGATAGGAAGAAATGCGGCTGAGTTCAGGAATGGATGGATGGTGGAAAAGGGCCTTGATGGAGTCCCACGGAAAAGAAAAACAACCTTGAGACAAAGTGTGAAATGAAGAAGCATCACGTCCTGTCATTGCACGCACCCAGAGCCTAAATAAACTAAATACGGCAAAGAAACACGTGGAAGAATGGATGCGATGCCACAGCACGACTCCAAGGATGCTACGGACCTGCACGACAGAGCAACGCGGAGCGACGGGAACCAAGGTTGAAGAAACCGTGTTCAGCAAAGTGGCTCATCCAGTGCTGGAGGCATCAAACCGCTCCATGTTCATTATGACGCTAGCAATAAAACCATGAATTCCTGCCACCACATCATTAAGGGTTTGATTTAGGAAACTATATGACAACATCAGAATCTAGTGTCAGATGCAAATGTCTACAACCGTAGCCGGGCTGAAACGGGCTGAAGCCAACTGAAACCAGCTGAAACCAGCTAAAACTGGCTGAAACAGGCTGAACGGGCTGAAACCAGCTAACACTTACTGAAAACCAGCTGAAACCGACTGAAAGCAGCTGAACCTGGCAGATTAGCAAGCCTCAAAGGTCTTTAAACAACGTAGCCGAGCTGAAACAGGTTGAAAGCAGCTGAAAGCAGCTGAAACGGGCAAATCAGCAAACCTCAAAGGTCTTTAATTGACGTAGCTGAGCTGAAACGGGCTGAAATGGGCTGAAACGGGCTGAAACGAGCTGAAACGTGCTGAAACTGGCAGATTAGCAAGCCTCAAAGGTCTTTAAACAACGTAGCCGAGCTGAAACAGGCTGAAAGCAGCTGAAAGCAGCTGAAACGGGCAAATCAGCAAACCTCAAAGGTCTTTAATTGACGTAGCTGAGCTGAAACTGAAAGGATGTGAAAGGCTGAAACGGGCTGAAACGAGCTGAAACGTGCTGAAACTGGCAGATTAGCAAGCCTCAAAGGTCTTTAAACAACGTAGCCGAGCTGAAACAGGCTGAAAGCAGCTGAAAGCAGCTGAAACGGGCAAATCAGCAAACCTCAAAGGTCTTTAATTGACGTAGCCGAGCTGAAACAGGCTGAAACAGGCTGAAAGCAGCTGAAATGGGCTGAAACTGGCTGAACAGGCTGAAACTGACAGATCAGCAAACCTCAAAGGTCTTTAATTGACGTAGCCGAGCTGAAACAGGCTGAAACCAGCTGAAACCAGCTGAAACCGTCTGAAACGGACTGAAAGCCGCTAAGATAGAGCTGAAACAAGCAGCCACGAGCAGACCTGCATCTCCTCCACCGACCTAAAACCAGTGAAATCTACCAGCTGTGAAGCGGATTTGCACCGGTGCTGCGGCGCTTCGGTGGCTTAGTATTTTTAGTTGCCACCGTGCTGTCAGAGTGGAGTCTGGCCCGTTTCTTCCTCAGCGTAGCTGCAGCGCTGAGCTCTGACTGACTCATCACGTATCAGTTGTCTGTCAGCCTCCAGCCTTTCATGGTGTCATGCAGCCGCGGCTGCACACTCCCTCATCACTT
>NC_040890.2:19853383-19883383 GCF_900634795.4 Betta splendens | reverse complement strand
AAAGATCCAGAGATGAGACGAAAGCTTATGAAACGAGAATATGGAGAATCTGATGGAAAAAGTTGCGTGTGAAACTGAATTCTTGAGTTTCATTGTACAATGAAATGAAGACGGCTTCACATGAATCTGAAAACCTCCTTGCGCTCGTTCAATGGCACAGTGGGGAACTCAGTGAGTCTGACGAGTGCATGCTGGGAAAGGATCCAGCCTCCGTGACCCTGAACAGGAGGACAAGTGGCTGAAGGGACGGACAGGTGTCATATGTTCAGAGCGTCATGTGACGGAGCAGCTGATGTGTGTGTGTGTGTGTGTGTGTGTGTGTGTGTGTGTGTGTGTCTGATTTCAGGGTCAGCAGCCAAACCTCCAGCAGATGGTCTGATCCAGGATGAGCCCAGCGCCTCCTGCTGGCAAACGGGCTGTGTGAAGGAAAGCACAGTCTGACTCCCTCTGCTCCTGAGTGCCGGTCCCTCATCCTCGTCCTCCCTTGTTCTCTTTGATTGACTTTCTTGACTCCCCCTTTCTGTTCCACCCTCTTTCTCTGCCACACTAATTATTCTGTCTTATCTTCCTTTCCTCTCTCACATGTCCTTCTCCTCCCATCATCATTACCTACTTCAGTCTTATTCTGCTACTGTTCATCCCCCTCTTCTTTCTGCTGATCTTCCTCCTCCCACTCCTCCCAGTCTTCCTCCTTCTCCACCCCCTCTCCTCTGGGACTTGCTGTCCTACTACACAGAACTCTGTGTTGGTTCAGAGGATTTTCTGGAGCCGAGACCATGAAAGCGCCGGCCTTGAGCTCGGGGTTTACTGAGCATGCTCAGAATGGCCAAGCGCCCTGTGCAAGCGTTAGCATGCAGCCCCGCTGCCGGTCGGGAGTCAGGGGCAGGATGTGAACCCTGCCGGGACTCGGCTTCCGGCCCTAAATGCAAACCGCTACCACGCTGCGTCGCGACAACATGAGCCACGCGCCGGCGTCGCAGAAGCAGGTAGCAGGAAGCAGGTAGCGCCGCCATGGGTGCACCTGACTCCAGCACTGCAGCAGCCCGGTGTCTCTGCGTCCATCGATTTCTTTGTTCTTATGTCCTCAAACCTGAAAAACTCTGCAGCCCCACAACTTTTGCTTCTAGACGGATGTGGGCATGCTCAGAGCAGCAGGGGGATCTGCAAACAAGCTGTGTCCCAGTTGCTACAGACATTTATTATTCACTTAGTGTTTACAGTGCAGTACTTGAAGCTGTTGTCCAGCTGTGAGCAGCTCATCCACCTCCACCGGCGCCAGGCGTCAACAACACCACCAACATTTCCAACGTGGTCTTTTCTGGCCACGGATGATAAAAAGCTGCACAACATGATCACGGCCTTGTCCGTGTCCACTGTCCACTAACCCCGTGGCAGATCCACTGGGTTCATCAAACCGAGAGAAGAGACACATCAGTAAAATACACATGTAGATCAGCTGTAAATGGAAACTGGTTTCAGGGCTCAGCGAGGAGCGACTGGGTGACTGTGGGTGACCAGAGTCCCACAGCTGCGCCGCGACCTGCTTCTGCCTCCGTGTTAATGAAAGACATGTGGTGACGTCGTAATGCTATTGTCTGTCAATCAGCTTAGGGACGGGGTGGGGGGGGTCTGGCCGTGTCGCGTGGGCGGCGGGCAGATCATCTGCAGCGGATGATGCCCTAATCCAGTCGTGGCGAGCGGATCACAGGAAGCCGATTACCCGTCCAGTCCAGTGGCGTCCGCCGCTCTGAACCTGCAGCTTCCTGTCGCCGTCGGCTCCTGTCTGTTTGTGGCCCAGTGTGATCGCATCAGATCATCCCAACGTCTCTGTTTAACGCGCGGCGTGGACGCGTCAGTTTCTGCTTTTTGCACTTACAGTGGAACGAATGTCTTCAAATGACAAATGAAATGTAATGTGAGATGTCAGACTGCTTTCATGAACGGGGCCAGCTTCAAACACATAATCCACCACAGCCACGTCCACTCTTACTGCTGTCAAGGACATTAATGCCACACAATAATGCAGATGAGACTCCATGAGCTCCAAAAACAACCCTGCAAATGCAACAGTGTTTGATTGGCTCCTGCTTAAGGTGCGGCTCATTACAGCAGCTGGATGGAACCTCACTAGAGAGAGAGTCAATGAGCGAGACTGGGAAGTCAGCAGCAAACAGAGACAGTGGCAAAACGCATGAACCACACAGAAAGAGACAAGAGCGGAGGGCGTCTGAGCAGCTCTGAAGTGGAAGCAGAAATCAATACAACACAGAAACATTTCTGAATCCAATATCCAGCTGCTTCAAAGAGGTGAAGGAGGAAGAGGAAGAGCAGGAGGAAGAGGGCGGAGGCATCAGACAGGATGGAGGAGCTCAGGCCTCTGCCGTCGTCCAGGTGACGTCCTCGTTGACTCGGCGCTTTCATCTCTCCCTTCATACTTGCATTAACACGGAGTGGGGCTGAGGCGCAGCGTTGTTTCAGGAGCTGCTGCTCGTTTGTAAGCTGCTTGTCCAACCATTCACATTTTTAATTAGCTGGATCCCAGCTAACGACGTCCTCCTCCGGGATTACCTGCCAGCGTCCGTCTAATCCCTCCGTCCCCAGCCTCTCCCGGCCTTCCTCCTCCTCCTCTTCCTCTCTTCTCTGCTTCATTCATCTTTTCTCTCCATGCGTCACTGCAGCGTTTTCTCATCACGGTCAAACCATGAATTCCTATTTTCCTACCTGTTTTATCGCTGCTCTAATGTTTTACATTCAGACACACTCCACATATTTTCCATCTTTTGTGTGTTTTTCTTTGTGCGCATTTTCCTTCCATTTACTCGGCTGCTGTTTTTGTCACATTCTAATAAAACTGCTCGGTATTTTTTTCCATCTATACATTTCCACATAACATGTCAAGCTGAAATTGTTGACTGCTGCTTGCTTCATGCGTTCACCTGTTTTATTCATGTTTCGTGCTCGTTGACATCTTTGTATTTATGAAGATATGAAGGTGTTGACTTGAAACTTTAGATGGTGTGAAAAACAAATACATTTATAGTAGAATAGTTGACTGGTCAGTGCCCAGAATCACCATTAACTGCTGGATCCACTAATGAGAGGAGGAAACGGGAGGGACGGGACATTTTTATGATCCGGTCTCTCACCTACACATATCAAATATCTTGGTTATCACTGGAGGAAGCTTCACAGGAGACTTTGAAAAAGTCTGCTTTAATAACTTGAAATGTCAGACCACATGGGCCTCCACCTGCAATATGTGAAAAGAAGCCGGAAGATTTCTAACAGGAACCTGAAGCTGTAACATGCACAGAGGAAAAAACTTCAGTGCAACATGTTTGTGGTCTCCTCCATTTCCAGGATGACGACTGTTGTCTCTCTGTCTGGGCGTTCGGCAGCAGCTTAGAATGAAGCCAAAGAGAGACAAACATTTGTTGTTGTGATCAAAGCGGGACGGTGGAAAACCTTATTAACTTAGGAAGGATCGCTACGCTAATACCTGGCAAATAAGTGGATTAGCAGGGGGTCACCGTGGATTAGCCATCGGTTTTTGTTCAATCCTGATGTCTCCCCTCCCAGAAGCCCCTAATCTCATCTAAATCCTGTAAAGCAACGGCTGGAGGCCCAAGCGGAGCCGGCGCCGCCCCTGGACGGAGATGGGGCCGTGCGTGTTAGCCTCCATCGCCCTCCGCGGCCGTCCTCTGCCTGCGTTTGACTCTGCCCCCGACAACAACGGCATCAAAGCTGGCGTTGCCATGACAGCAGCCTTCAGCGAAGCCCGGCCGGCCGCCCTCCCGTCACTGCAGCTCCTCTAATTGGCCTCTGCCAGCCTCGTGCGCTAACCTGGTGGCTCACAGCTCCTCGTTTCATCCCAGCCCACAGGTCCAACGAGGACCGTCTAATAATGGGCAGGAAATTGGCGGTTGTGTGACCTGAGCCGCACCAGCGTCATCTGACCTCACGTCACCACGAGGCAGCAGAAGGCTGGTGAGACGATCGGATGATGTCTGAGCCCCACCAGCTGCTTTATGGTCACAATCACAATGGCAGCGTTTACCTGTAAATGGAGGCAAACCCTCATCAAAGCTAGGTGCCGGATTCAAGCTAGCTCCTCCCACTTTGTGGTTTCAACAGGTAGCGTCCTCACACGCTAAACGCTGTCATCTTCACAGTGGAGCTGAAAGTTAGGCACGTGACGAGCTGACTTCCCAGAGCCGCTGCTCACTCTCTGCTGCTGCAGTTTGTCATTGTTTTGAAGGTTTCCAGTGGAGAGAAGCAGCAGATGACTATAATTTACAGTAGGACAGCACAATTACGGCTGTACAGCAGCTACGCAGCGGTGGGGAGACGCAAAGTTGGTGTTTATCTGGAAGAAAATAACTCTTATGCAAATGTTCTAAGGCGAAGTCGCCCTGTGCCGACGGAGGCGCTGGTTCCTTTCCTTCACTCTGAGATACAACACAACACATGCTGCTGCTGCTTCAGCTAAAGAATCCTAGGATCGCTGTGTTGCAGACAGATGGGGCGTTACTGCTGCTATCTGCATCTCCTGCTCTGCATTCCTGCTCGTGCTCTGGGCAGATTTCACATCTGATGGAACCAGCTTCTCGGCCGGCGGAGGCAGGTGCCCCCCCCCGCTCCCCCCGCTCCCCTGTCCCACGTCTGCTCCAGGCTCAAGACAGCAGCTTCTGGTGAAATGCATCAGTGCCAGAGTGGGAGTGTTGAGTGTAGTTCCGCCTTCAATCAGCTGCTGGTCGTTGCTTGACTTGACTTTGTTAAAGGAACTGTCTTGATGTCAGACAGATGCAGTTGTTTAAGCGGAAATCGTTTGTCTCCTGTTGCTCTCAGGTCTTTTTGCTATTTCAGCCTCTGCAGCTTTATCAACGTGTAACTGGTTAACATGACTGGTGTCTCCAGCCTGAAGACGAACACGAGCTCCTGCTCCAGGCTTCATCAGTCGGCTGCATGTTGAGCGACAGGTCAGGAAATGCTCCACTGTTCCTGGTTTCATGGTTAATGAGAAACAATATGGGTTTAAAGGAACGGGTCCACTCTGATTTGCTGCTAAGCTGCTTATTAATTACTGAGAGCATTAATCTGCAGGGCTTAATAGGCGATCAAGGGGCTGAAACGCCAAGCGGCAGCATGTGACCGCACACACCTTAAGCTTCTGCTAATCTAGGAGCCTGGAGTCGGCCTCCGCGCGGCCTCACGCTCGCAGGTTTGCAGTTAGAAGATTAATGGACTGAAGGATGGACGCGAATCCACACTCACAAATGCAGAATATGATCATTGTAAGTGTTTATGCAGAAGTGAAAGTAGCTCCAGACACTGACGACGTTTCCTCTGACAAGAACTTTAACCAGTGTGTCGTTGCGGTTTGTGGATCACAGATCAGTAAAACACCACCAGCAACATTTCTGTAACAATGGATCCAATTCTGACTCATAATTAACACAACAGAGTCTAATCAACGCGTTTTGTTGCCTTGTTGCTTCTTTTCTTCATTGTTCCGTAGTTTTGTTGCCTTGTTGCTTCGTTGCTCCTTGGATTTGTTGCCTTGTTGCTTTATTGCTGCGTTGCTCCGTAGTTTTGTTGCCTTGTTGCTTTATTGCTGCGTTGCTCCGTAGTTTTGTTGCCTTGTTGCTTCATTCTGCTTTGCTCCGTTGTTGCTTTATTGCTTGCGTTTGCTCCATAGTTTTGTTGCCTTGTTGCTCCATTGCTCCGTAGTTTTGTTGCCCTTGTTGCTTTATTGCTGCGTTGCTCCGTAGTTTTGTTGCCTTGTTGCTTTATTGCTGCGTTGCTCCATAGTTTTGTTGCCTTATTGCTCCATTGCTCCGTAGTTTTGTTGCCTTGTTGCTTAATTGCTGCGTTGCTCCGTAGTTTTGTTGCCTTGTTGCTTCTTTGCTGCGTTGCTCCGTAGTTTTGTTGCCTTGTTGCTCCATTGCTCCATAGTTTTGTTGCCTTGTTGCTTTGTTGCTTCGTTGCTCCGTAATTTTGTTGCCTTGTTGCTTAATTGCTCCGTAGTTTTGTTGCCTTGTTGCTCCATTGCTCCGTAGGTTTGTTGCTGTCTTGTTGTGTTGCTTCGTTGCTACACTTCAGTTCGTGAAAAGCCTTTTTCCATAAATTCTTTCTCCATCTCCACCTTTTCGGAGGTTCGCTTGTGGAAGCAGGACGCACTTCAGTATTTGTTAAGTTTTAACTAATGGATGTGAGCAGTGTTTTAAAACAAACTGCTTTTACATTTATGCAGCAGCCTCTGAGTGGTTTTCATATTTACTTCTTTTTTATGGCTCTTTATTTAATGGCTTTTCATCTTCGTGTATTACTTTGACATTGTGAAGCACTTTGTAACTTTCTTTTAAACTGTTATGTGGAGTCTCTGTTATTGTTTTCTTTGAGTCTGTGTGTGGATCAGGTAACTTGGCTCTGATGACTACCCCACTAGACCCCTAACTGTCTCCCTGTTTCCATGGCGATCCATCCCCACTGAGGGTCGCAGCAGGACATCAGAAAAACAAAGTTAGACGCAGCAGGGAGTCGACAGGGACTGTGTGTGTGTGTGGGGAGCTGTTTACCTGATGTAACTTCCCCCATTAACACGGTGACATCACCTCAGCACACAAATGCTGCAGCCGGCCTCTGTTCATTAGCTCCCATGATGCAACACTAACCTAGCAACCAGGCCTGTGGCTAACTCCCCTGCTGCCTTCACGCCCGCGTCGGGCACGTTCCCAGGGGTCACAGCCCTGCGCCGGTGCCCCCGCTGGCCGGCCATCTGTCCTGGAGACACCGCCTCAACGCAGGCGGAGCCCACCGGGAACAGCTGCCGGCACTGAGCGCAGCCAGGACCCGGTGGGAGGCGGCTTTAGCCGAGCCACTTTTAGACGGCCCGGCACTGGAGCCGGCGATGGCAGGCTGTCAGCAGCAGACAGGCGAGGGATGACGGAGGGCCCTGGGGCCACCTCACGTGATGAGCCAAGGAGCCGGAGGAGCCGATGAAACTGATGGAGCCGATGAAACCGATGGAGTCGATGAAACCGATAGAGCCGAAAGAGCCCATGGAGCCCATGGAGCTGAAGGAGCCCATGGAGCTGAGGTTTTGAGTATTTACAGGTGTGAAGCAGCACATGTAGCATGACCCCCATCTTAACGGCAGGAATTTGCTCCTATTTAGACTCAACAACGTTTGGAAATTCCAGCGTTGGTGATAACGTCTGGATTTAATACTGGTACAAACTGACATTGTACTTTTACCACCTGAAGAGTAAAACACGGAGGAAGTTTTTTTTTACTCTATGATGTTTCTGTACAGGTCTGCGCTTCTCTTCCTTAACTGTAGCTGGAAACATCTGGAGCAGAAATCACAGCAAATAGTTTGAGGGAGCTGATAATGGATCTGTAGCATCTCATCACGCCAGACAACTGAATCCATGCCGCTGCGACTGTGTGCGCCTTCTCTCACTCTCTTTGCAGGAAGGACTTTTATATTTCAAGAGCTTTTATATTTCATGCCAATAAAGAAAACTGGGGCTGACAGAAAGGACAGTTTGACAGTTTATTCAAGCTGCAGTTTAAGAGCCAAGAAGCTCAAACTCTGAAGAAAATACAGAGCAGTTCACAGCACTGAATATTCATGATTATAGGAATGTGTGTGGCTTCTAAAACTAGTGTTTGTTAAAGGTTATATGTCAGCAAATAAAGCAATAACTGAAGGAACAGCCAACAATTCACCTTCAGACGTTTTCTGACAGATGCTTATTGTTCATTCAAGGATATTCAGCGTTATCTGGCCGATAAGGACAGACTTATTATGTTGCTCATAAATAAAAAGATCCAAGCCTGACTGGGAAATTTAAATCTGTGAACTCACAGTATTTACTCCCAAACATACTGTGAGGTGTGAAGTGATGCAATTTCTTCTGCTAAAAGGAGCAATTTCACAAAAACTATTCAACCAGAATAATGTACTTCCAGCTCCTCCACCCCTGAAATGGAAAACACAAGGTGTGTTAGCATCGGCGGAGATCAGTGAGTCCATGTAAACGTCCCTCATGGCTCTGACCACTGGAATCTCAGAGCGTTGAAACCTGGACCTGGAACTTTTCAGGCATCCTCCAGTTTATTATGAAAGATTCCTATTTGCTTGAAAGTCAAACAGTCTTTTAACCAACACACACTAGCGTTGGTTCTGGTCTGGGTTTATTTTCCTTATTAAGAACTGACCTGAAGGCCAGACACAACCCACCACTGGCTGATCGGTAAACGTTGGTCACAATAATTGAGCCCGAAGCATCTAAAGCATCTGTGAAGAACTAACAACCAAAAAGTTTTTACAAATCCAAACACCTGCACCTCCACTTGGAGGCATTTCTGCAAACCTTGGACTCATGGTGGAAACAGACAGACTCTCACTATCTGCTCCTCAGAACCGCGCCGGTACAATAATCCAATCACGGACACTCGTGCATGTGCTGCAGCTTTCAGCATCCTCGCTGTCGTACATCAGTCGAACGCTGGCCGAGCTCCGATTTACAGCTACTGCCAAGCACGGAGGCGCACTCGCAGACACACACCTCCTTCTGTAGTGCACGGCGGCCACCACAGATAAGCTCGAATAAACAACAGGCCTCGGAAAATAAATCCCCCTCCCTGTGTCTCCCCCTCTCTGGGGACAGGAGAGGGCATCCAAAGAACGCTGCCTGTTACTATAAAGCTTCTTGACATCACACACACACTCAGAAACATAAGGGGAGGTATGGTTCCACAGGGAGGAATCACCTCTTCTATCGCTCCACACACTCCTTTTATCTACTGGATAATGAGGAGCAGATATACACAAACACACACACACGCTTAAGAAGCCTACAAACACACAAACACTCGTGTCCTCAGGACTGTGGTTTCGTCAGACCGTCTCTCAGCGAGTGTCCCACTTCCAAAACTATGGACCGCTGCTTACATCATTATGTAACGGCGTGAGTGTGTGTTGTTCATCCCAGAAAGGCTTTGAACGCGCAGCCTCTTCCCGCAGCATGAAGCGGTGTAGCACTGCAGGCGCTAGCCGGCGTGCGCGCGCAGGGAAAGTGAGTGTGCGTCTCTATTATTAGCTGGTTAATGGGGGCTTTGCAAAGTAAGCAGGAGCCGGAGCAACGGGTGAACTAATAGAAGACACGGGGTCAGTCGCCTGCTGAGGCCAAGACCTCAACGTCATCACCCAACGCCAAGGACGCAACGCGGCCCAGTCCCTGAACCATTGATCAATTACTTGACCTGACTTCTGCAATTACTCTTGATTAACAACAGAACCTTCTAATCTCTGGAAGGTCTAACTGGACCCCGACTCCTACAATGAGTGAGGATTCATCGTCCTCGGTCATTAAGACCACACGTACCTCCAACGTCTGCGCGCCGTGAGAACAGCTGTGACTCAGTGAACCACAATCGTGACCCTTGAAGGATCCTCCGGGTCTGAGAGGAGACCTCAGAGAATGGTACATGTGATGCTTCAGTGACTCGTGGCTCGTGTACTGGAGCGCTGTGACCTGCTCATCGAGCGGTGGAACCCTCTCAGTGACCCATGGAGCCTCCCGCTGCCGTCATTTCCTTCCTAAGTCCCATCGCACCATAAATCTGACACACCCGCTCCCCCTGGATCCTCCAACCTGTTTTCACTGAGAACCTAATAATACCAGGAAGCTCATCACCGAGCCCCTTAGTGATCCATAAACCTGGAACCTGTCTGCAGAACCACTGAGCCGTACGAGCTCCTCCGTCCTCGAACTCCGGCTGAACCCTTCAACCTCTGGCACGTCTTTAAAGCTGTGGTACCAACATCTGGAAGCGGCTCTAGATTCCTGTTCTGGGTTTTATTTGTCTTTTTGGTGCATCAGCACTTCTCTGGTACCAGACACGACTTATGACTGGGGCAGGAGTTTCTCTGCTGGGCTGCTAAACATTGGCTGCTGCTAGAAATCTCTCAGATTTTAGACATAAAAGCTTGAGTAAAAGTTTGAGTAAAACTAAAAATAAAGCGTTTCCAGAGATTCCAGTTGTGTCCTGGGAGTTTCTGACAGGCTAGAGAGGCAGTGCTGGCCTCTATCATTACCCACTGGAGGGAGGAGGAGGCGTGATGGAGGGAGGGAGGGAGGGAGGGAGGATCTCCGAGGAGGAGTCAGTGCGGAGGAGGAAGAGACAGATGTTGGCGACGCGCTTCACTGAAGAGAACACAACACCTCGTCTACTGGAGTGTCTTCCCATTTATGCCCTCTTCTTTTTCCATCTTTGAGTCTCTCACCGGATTCTTTTTATTTTCTGTTAACCTGTGGAATCAATCAGCGAAGACAAAGCAGCTGACTTTTCCCGTTAAGTCATGTTCTCACCCACCGCCTCCAGTCAGGGACACTCGGTCCCTTTTTACACCATCATTTGCTTTAATGATCAAAAACTGTGCCCATGAAACTGAACTAAGTCATTACGTTGTTCTGAATGTCAGCTGCTGAAACAGGAACCGGTTGCATTGGTTCTTTGAGTGACAGCATGTTTGAAGCCACTTCATGAACGTAGTCTAAGCTCCACACATTTGTAATGTAAAGTATAATATTCATTCTCCATTTAATCACTGATTAGATTCTCCATTAAACAGTCTGAATGAAATGTCAGGGAACAGTGACACCCTGTAATTTAGCAAAGCTTAAGATGATTTATTCATTTTCCTTCAGTCCACAACACTGTCTGCGGTGGAGGTCAGAGGTCGGCAGGCGGCAGACAGACGGGTCAGGGGGGAAGTGGTGTGACGCTGGTGCTGTTGTTGTTACAGCTCTGTCATCAGAGGTTAGTTTGCAGTTTGACCGTGTTCGTGGTGCTTCTTGAAGTGAAGCGGTCACAGAAATGGATGAAGATGTTCAGCTGAATCAATGGCCGTTGCCATATTTAAGTTTAGCCTTAAGCTACAGAATTCATTTGCTAAAGGTGTTTTTATGTCAGTATGTTGCAGCTGGAGTCTTTAATATTTGAAGACACAGGTGACTGCATTTTAAAAAAGATTTCTCAAAATTGATGTGGATTAGAATTCTGTGAAAACACTGGGACCTTATTTTCGGGAATTCAAGCCTGCAGCCAGAACTACTATCAAATGTCCAAGGAGCCGCTTGTGCCAGGGTATAATTTCACAATTTGGGATTAAACTCCTATTTAGGCCCCAAAATGCTTGAATCTACCATTTTAAGAGTTCTGGACCAGCGTAGATTTCAGCCGCTGAGCTCTCTGTAATCTATGTGGCTCTAAATTTGTGGGACTTAGGGGGGAACACAATCTGAGCTGTCAGTCAGAGGCTTCTGCTAGTGCTGACTCAGCACATCGGCTCCGCTCTGCCTCCGTCCTGCAGTTTGCTGTGTAGCTCAGTTCCGAGGACCAGAACCGCGGTGCTCTGGGCTGAGGTTAGTGCTGCTGGCATCAAACAGGAGGTCTGCTTCTCGAGATGCCAGAGGGGAGGATGCTGTGAGTCACAGCAGGAGCAGGCATGACTCAGAACATGGCGTCCAGCGAGGCCACGGAGTCATTTCACCAGCCGACGCGTGCACCTCATTAGCTGCAGGCGTTCTGCCAGGCTGCGGCCGAGCTGGAGATCAGATGTCACTGAGCAGAACGTGTGAGGACACAAAGTGAACAGCAGCCACACGGCTGCGCTGCGACAGGACCAGCATCATTCATGGCAAAGACGCCACTCTGCTTCATTTACTCCCATAACGTCAGGCCCAGAGCAGTCTGCCCCCCCCCCCCCCCCCCCTCTCAGAGGTCCAGCAACCTCTTAGTGCTCCCCTGCTCCTCCAACCACCCCCTCCAGGTCCAAATGGCTTCCTTTTGTGGTTAAACCCATTTGTTTCTCAACAGGCATCTCCCCTACCCCCCCCCCCCCCCCCTCCCCCACCAGGAGACACAAGAGAAACAAAAGGACCAGCTTTAGAGGTTCTGGGCTGAGTGGCTGTTGGTTCATTGGCTGATACAGTCACAGACTATAATAAATTCAGACACTCAAACTCAGGATCTTTGTTTGGTTGCTGTGATTCTGCTCATGGCCTGAAAGCCTCGCTTCAGCCCATCATGGACAGATGGACAGCCATTGAGGCTGCTTTACGTTAATCCACTGTGAGGCTTCTTGATGGGACTGAAGATTATGAACCTGTGGACCTGTGGTTCTGAGGCTCCTCTGGTCCCCGTGGGCGCCTGTTGCTAATGGTACCTTCTCCTTCAAATCGTTATCTTCTCCAGCAGCAGTGAAAGCGTTGCTACCAGCGATCAGGTGTCTTCGGCCTCATGTTCTTCAACGCTGCTCCTGCAGACACTCACTCGTCCTATTCTGTCCCTCGCATCCGTATTTAGCTGCCGTTTGATCATCGCAGCGTGTCGAGCAGTCGATACAGTCAGCTCCCCGCCATCGGACATCGTGTCTGAACCTGATCCAATGATATCGACCCCCCCCCCCCCCCATCCACACCGCCGCTACCGCTGTCGGCTGCAGGAAGCGCGTCACAACACTTCCTCCTCCTCTCCTTCTGAGAGATTTCCGTGGGCTCAGGTATCAGAATCACCTACACAATGACAATCAGTCAGTCATAGAGGTCAAAGGTCACAGCAAGTACGTCACACTTTACAGTGCTTTGAGCACGTTTGTGCATCTTCCCAATCATTTATTCTCATTCCTTGTCCCATCACTTTCCTTCTGCCCCAGAGAAGGAGTCCTTTCCAAATTTGCATACAATATGTCCATGTGCCGCCAGTATCATCCTTCTTCCTCCCTGAGTGTCCGCGCGCAGGCCAAATTCATGACTGCAGCAGACTGTGAGATGACAAATGTGAGAACACATCGGCCTAGGTAGACATGAGCACAACCGAATGTGTGCGTTTGGATTATGTCCACGACTTAACAGTTCAAATGGCTGTGAATCACCTTCCTGCTGCCAGCGATAGTGAAGCTCAGAGGACCAAAGTCGCGTCGCCGCCTTTCATTTGGACATGAAAAAAGATGCTTGGGGTCGCGGGAGTGAAAGGTGAGCGTTTGCTCAGCAATTAGGACGTGAGAACAGCAGCCTGGCTTTCTCCGTGTGCTTCTGAGAGTCCTGGATGACCGCCAGATGTAATGTTCCAGCATTAACATTGCTGAAATGCGTCACGCGGGCTGTCAGGGGAATGAGGCTTTTTGTTCCACGGCTCGTTTTAGCTCACTTTAATCACATCCAGCCGCATTATGCTGTGAATGTGTCTATTTCCACTGTGGCGTAACGACGGCTCAGCCAATATGGCTGCGCTTTGTTGGTGCTGGGAGCAGATTGTGATTCTATAGCTTCACTCTGAGAAACCGCTTCTGCTTTTTCACTTCCGTTTGATGATGAACATGTGCCGCGCTCTAAATTATTAAATAATTAGATGTTGGACTCGCTCACGCTGAGCGAGATTTCATGTCGTTTACCTGCGTCTAGTGGACTTTGATAGACAAGTCAGGCATCCGTTTATCTTAACAAGCTGTCAGAGAGGAGATCAGATGAGCGTTGGCTCATCCTCAGGGTGGAGATGAGCAGATCTGTCTGTAAAACCATAAGACGTCCGCCTCTCCCACCTGCTTTTTAGCTCAAGCCTCACAAAGCTCGGCTGAATCCCACCAACTCTATGTCTCGTCTGACTTTTTGGGGCTTTAGAGTTGACTGAGCCCTCAGACCTGAAAGACGTGAACTACAAAAAACACACTGATTATTGTTTCTTTGCAGAATTAACAGCATTTACTTCCACTGGAGATAACAGAGCGGTATCGTCCATTGTGAAGCCTTGAACGAGAAACTATGTTGTGACAGTTTTCAGAAAAATGAGGTTCAACACGGAGACGTTAGATGTTAACCAACGTTGATTGTCACTGAACTGGTTTCCTGTAATAGAAACAGCTCAAAGCGTCCTGTGATTCACCCACTTTTATTAGACCTGATAGTGACGGTCAGCGTATGTGAACAACTAAATGACCATTTCTATACATGTGTTATCCGTGCATGCACACAGATGTGCGCCTGTGCGTTGTGTGACTCAGTCCAACAGTGAGGTGATGGGAGGCTTCGTGGAGGGAGACGGGTCAGAGTCAGGTGATGCTGGGGATCAACTTACTGTTGATTCAAAAGCCGGCGACAGCTGCCATTCATTGTGAGTGGAGGCAGAAGCAGAGCCCTGTTGATTCCAGGGAAACCCCGGCACTGGAGAGGGCTCAGCTTTACATCTGCAGCGAGATCCACGGGATCCAGTGGAACGTGAGCCAGTTTACTGCTAGATGTGAAGGAAGACGTGCTGAGTGGAGCGAGTGGAGCGTCCGGCCGGTGCTGACATCTACACACACACACACGCATGCACACGCACGCATGCGCGCACGCACACACACACACACAAACACACACACACACACACACACACACACACACACACACACACACGCACGCACGCACGCACGCACGCACGCACGCACGCACGCACGCACACACACACACACACACACACACACACACACAGTATCACTTGACAAACCTGAGTAATTAATTTTCAACATGGCTGTGTTTTTGCAGTGTGTGTGTGTGTGTGTGTGTACACCTGTGTGTGTGTGTGTGTGTGTGTGTGCACGTGTGTGTGTGTGTGTGTGTGTGTGTGTGTCTGTGCTGGGCAGTTATTTGCCGTCAATACTAATTTGCTACTAGAGAAAACAAATGTATTTAATCCCTGCTTGTCTTGTCTGATTCTCCTCTTCCTCCCTCTTCCCCTTCCTCTCACTCTCTCTTCCTCTCCTGCCTCCTCTCCTGTTCCTCCCTATCCCTCACAGGCCGATAGCCATTAGTGCTGCAAAGGGAATGTTAATGTGCTGCCAGCTTCAGTGGGAAGAAATGAATATTTCACACAGACTCTACCCAGAGAATAAAAGGACACTCCTGTATTTGTGTGTTTAGACAGTGACATACTGACACTGGTCTGGTTTCACTGAACCGGTTCAGCTGGTCCGACGTGGTCTCGTTCACTTCTCTCGCATGGTTACAACCCTTTCATGTCGGCGCTGCACAGCTCGACACCGCCCTCCTGCTGCTCTCGCATTAGCTCGTTCCTCTCTGGGTTTCCACCAGTGGTCATGGGCTGCGTCACATGTTTTACTGGTAGTTTGCACTTCCGTAACTTTATAAAACCTTTGTTTTGTTTCCCACTATGGGGAAAAGGACTTTCCTGAGTCACACTGAGACCATGCCTCATAACGTGGTGAGGTAACATGAGTGACATAAAGGAGACGGGCGTCTGCCTCCAGAACCCGGTTCCAGGAGAGCAGCTTGTAGCTAAAGAACGGGGCCTCCTGCTGGGAGCACGAGGAGGTCTGCATGAGACGGAGCTGCATCATTAAGAGCTCTGTAAGTGGGGAGACGGATTTCAAATTCCACTCTGTTCCTACAATAAGAGGAAGGAAGTAGCAGTAAAGGTTAACGAGTGTGTGGTGCCGGATGGTCCAAAGGGAAATGTGTGCAGGTGTGCTGAATCTGAGCCGTGACGCTGCTGTTGAAGCACTTACTCTTTAGACCAGATAGAAGCCTCTTCCTCTCTCTGAGGCTGTTGTGTTACAGCCTCATTGCGTTTTGTCTTCTGTCTGTTTCCACAACGCTGAAGTGTTGGAGAAATATGGCTCAGATGTATCACAGAAAGCAGGAGCGACACAGAATGAAATAGTGATGCCCAGCAGTGGCGTAAAGGTGATGCATGTTCAGTTCTTCATGCAGCAGCATAAAGGTGATGTAGCACAAACTGTAACACTGACTTATTGCCATAGTTAAACTGGACCAGCTCCAACACGAAGCAGCTGCTCTCAGGCTGTAACGCATCAATAATTCAACTGGAAAATAAATATAATATTTTTCCAATGTAAGAAACGATGCAGCCTTTAAAACATGAGTCTTTACCCGGAGACGGTTTGTTGGAAGTTTTCTACAGTCAACAAATGAGTTTCTTGAGCAGCCGAGAGTGAAAACCTAGAGTGAAGAGGTTAAATGAACACGTCTTCTCCTCTGAAATGTACAACAGCTCTTTTACCTTTTTAAAGACACACGAACGCAGAGAAGTGAGCAACAGGTGAGCGGAGACGATGTCTGTTGTTATGGTAACGAGCTGCACTGTCAGCCTCGGCTTTCTAAAATAATGCCTCCAGCAGATTAGCACTGACAGACGGAGCTTCAGCGGCTCATCTCCAGCTCATCTGAACATTTCCAAAGTTTAGACTTAGAATATGTTTAAGGCAACGGGGAGGAAAGTCAGCGTGAAACAGGTGAAGGAGCAGATTAACCTCATCGTGTTTGTCTGGTGCGAATTTAAATATGACCATGTGCAGATTGCAGCTTCTTCCTCCATCAGGATCAAAAATCCACCTTTTAGTCAAACACGGGTTGTTCTGAATAGTCTCTGCTTTAATATCACACAACATTCTAATAGCTAGTGTTGTTATTTGCATGTGCATGTTCACATCCAAGCCCTGATTTGATTTGCATCAGGAGCGATTCGCTCCTCACAATGGCAGTGGCCCGAGCTGAAGGAGGACGGTGCGGGTCTGGGGGATCCCCCCCACCCGAGCAGCAGAGCCCCCGGCTTTAGCAGCCGCAGCTTCAGCAGCAGCAGCTTCAGCAGCAGCAGCTTCAGCAGCCGCAGCTTCAGCAGCAGCAGCTTCAGCAGCCGCAGCTTCAGCAGCAGCAGCAGCAGCAGCAGCTTCAGCAGCCGCAGCTTCAGCAGCAGCAGCTTCAGCAGCAGCAGCTTCAGCAGCAGCTTCAGCAGCAGCTTCAGCAGCAGCTTCAGCAGCAGCAGCAGCAGCTTCAGCAGCAGCTTCAGCAGCTTCAGCAGCAGCTTCAGCAGCAGCAGCTTCAGCAGCAGCAGCTTCAGCAGCAGCAGCTTCAGCAGCAGCAGCAGCTTCAGCAGCAGCAGCTTCAGCAGCAGCAGCTTCAGCAGCAGCAGCTTCAGCTTCAGCAGCAGCTTCAGCAGCAGCAGCTTCAGCTTCAGCAGCAGCTTCAGTAGCAGCAGCTTCAGCAGCAGCAGCTTCAGCAGCAGCAGCTTCAGCAGCAGCTTCTGAAGCCGCTTCCCAAGCGCTGCACAGAGCATTGTTACTGCAGACTGCAGCCAAGCGCGAGTCCCGCAGGCTTTTTGCCTCCTCGTGTGTGAGTCACAGGAGCTGCATTGCTTTTGATTAGTCAGTGTGTCAAAGCAAATGGCGAGGAAATAATTTTGTGTTGCAAATGGCAGCTTGCGTGTTGCACGTGGGGTGCAACGGGTCGCTGTTAGCGGCTCTGTTGGCTGCCTGGATTTGGCTGGTGCTGCCTGTTTGGAGAGCAGCCTTGATCTGGACCTTTGAATCACCAACTCTGCGTTCACAGATATTTAAATAAAGATTCAAACATGTAGAAGGCAAGTGGAGCTGATTAACAGGGTTTGTGCTGTCACAGCCGCCGGCTGCAGTGAAGACACTGGATTTCACTGTTGGCAGAAGGCGTCCGTCCTGCGCTGCGATCACGTTCAGCATGAGATGACGATCACCCATCGTACGCGTCCTCAGCAGCTTCCAGTGGAGCCAGGAGACGGATCCGGGCGGCACAGATTTGGTTCAGAGGAAACCCGATGTCGTGCAAACATATTGTCACGCAGACGTGGAGCTGACGACGCGAGCGAGGAACGCTGTCGGACTGGATTTGTCTGAAACGCAATAGTTAATGACTCATTACAAGTCACAAGTTGAACTGTGTGCTTGTGCCTGTGACGGACAGATAACGAAGCAGGTGAGGCTTGTTGCTGCAGCAGAGGAGGCGCGAGAGGTGGCAACAGCAGGAAAAGTCCTAGTCCTCGTTAGTGCCTGAAATTATGACAGCGCTCTGGTGAAACCAGAGATCACGGAGGTATGAACAGGACAATTTGCAGTTTCGACTGATGTGGACTCCGGAGGTTGTGTGTGTAAGACGATCTCCTCCAGGTGCATCGTGTTTGGAGCTGCTCGGCTTCCTGTGCCAAAGGGAAGTCGACAGCAGTTGTAAACTGATCCAGGGTCAGGGTTTTGGCCTGTTTGATGCTTCATCACCTCTGCAGTATCTGAATATGCAGCATAATTTATGCTGAGTCGTGACTGACTGACAGGTCAGTGACGACTCATCAGACGAGCTGTCTTATCTCACTAAACCAGTTCATGAATCAGTGTCTGGTTAAAGTCTGGTCGCGTCCTGCTCTGAAGTCTGGGAGGTGAGTGATTGTGATGTTGAAGTTGACCTTCAGCCCCCAGTTTAGAGAGTTTAATAAGAGCTCATAAATGCTTGGGTTTATTCACCATCATAATCACAGGTCTGCATGTCATGGCTGTGACGTCACGCTTCCACGTGCTGACGGCTTCATGGGGTCGTGACCGCTCTGCATGTTGTCATATAAAGTAGAAAAACGTTACGCTAACGATGTGCAGATTCTAAATCTGTTGTGTAAACACAGCTTCCCATTGTTCAGCGTGTTCTCAGCCTCGTTGCTCCTCATGTGCTGACGTGAGGCTGGAGCCAACGCTCACGGTGGCTTCAGCAGAAAGCTCGGCTCGCTTCACATGAAGACACATGAATGCTACACAGTAGCAGCACGTGACCGCAGCTTTAGCAACAGGACTTTAACAATCCTGAGCACCCGAGTGCGTTTCCCACGCATCTCTAATTTGTCAGTTCCTCCGTGCTGGCGGCTGTGTGTGTGTGTGTGTGTGTGTGTGTGTGTGTGTGTGTGTCTTGAGGCAGCGGAGGTGTAAACTCTCTCCCCCTTCGTCATCTGTCGTCGTTAACTGAGAGATTGAAGCTGCTTCATTAGAAGCTGCTGGATGGAGCGGCTCGTTCAGCTGACTCCCCCGTCCTGCTGGGAGAATCTGCTGACGGCTGCACAGCCTGGAGAGAGAGCGAGCGGGCGAGCGAGCGGGCGGCCTACATTCACACAGACAGGGACAGAGCGGAGCAGCGCTGTGGTCTCCTCCGGCAGAGGCTGCCTCGTTCCTGGACTCATTTTACCGCTGGTGTTTGACCTTCTCTTCTTTCATCGGCTCGTTCCTTCCATCCTTCCTTCTTTCTTTGCTTTCCTCACTCTTTTTTGCCTCCTTTCTCCATCCTCGGCGCTCGTCTTGCTTTCAAGCTCGTATTTCCTTCCTTATTGGCTTCTTACGTTTCCTCGCAGGCCTTTATGTAATATACGACCCCAAAGGTGAGTGAGTGAGGCGACCCTGGATGGACGGACGGATGAACGGACCAACGGACAAAATGAGCTTTTGAGGGAACTCGATCTGTCCCCACTCAGGAAAATATGCCATTTTAGCAGTTTCACTTCTGACAGTTGAAACGTTAGCCTGACAAGCTGCAAGTCAGCAAATCAGGGGGAAGCGAGTCCGCGTTCTCTGTGTGTGTGCTTAAAAGCTGTCACATATGCAAAAGCCTCTCCCAGGCTGTTATGACTCTGCAGTGCTGTGACCACTGCTGTGTACGGATGGAGTGCTGCAGTAATTGAATTTTACCTCTCAAAGAAGCTCTGGCTTTATTGCATTAGAGTGCGGATCCGCTGCTCAGCCTCAGAGGGAGGGAACGCGCAGCCTCATCCCAGCGGTCCAATCACGGGCGGACGGGTTCCGACGTGGACGGAGGATGAGGAGGTTGAGGAGCTGCTGGCAGCTCCAGGCTGGGTGGACTTGGACCAGATGACACCTTCAATCAGTGACAGCCAGCAGACTCATACAGCGGACGCACCCACAGCATCTGTGAGCGTCTGCATCTCAAACCAGAGAGTGCTTTGTCCTGATGCCTTCTAGTTATGTCTCATGGCGTGAATGGACATGACGGGCCGGACCAGGAACCTCCCACTGTCAGAAGACTTTCAGCGTGTCCAGGTCGGGTTCACTGGTGACGCTAATTTCAATAGAAGCAGCACTTTTTTGCTTAATTCAATCCGGTTTAGTTCTGAAGCGATCCGTCTCCATCTCGTTAGTGTCTAAGGATTGATTCCGTTTCCTTTTGTTCCTTTTGGCCAGTTTTGGGAAACGTACATTTCTGCCCCTTTTAGACTGAAGTGCAACAACGTCCACAGTGACTCTGTTCTGTCTGTGTGGTAAAAGGAGCTGAGCAGGAAGTATCTCCTCCTGCGCCTCCTGTAAGATGAGACTGCCGTCATCCTCCTCTCTGCTCCGTTAGCATCTGCACGGTGGCTGCTGCTTAACCAACCCAGAGAAAGACGAGGACCCGATCACTCACTTGCCCTCGTCGTCCTCTCAGAGACTCGTAGAGATGGAAAGAAGGGCAGATGAGGTTTCGGCTGACGGGGATCGGTTTCCAGCAAAAGGAAGGAGTCGCCCGCACACAATTACACACTCATCACACGCTGTGCTGCTCCCACCTTGTGTAAATATTAGTCTGTTTGCACACAGCGACCTTTGACCCCCACAGCTTTACCTGCTGGGAAGCAAACATATGGTGGGATAGTGGAGGAGGCAGAGGGAAAGGAAGAGCGAGAGGAGGAGGAGATGAGCTGTGCGATAAGAGGAGGTGAAGTGGAGGAGAGCGCAGCCAAAACAGTCCTATTCAAACAGCTGCTTTCCATTTCCACATCTGCACGCTGGGCGTTTAATTCCCCGCGCACAGAGATGTTTGAATGTTAGAGCGCTGGGGATGAAGGTGTCATTCACAGCTCGGTGACGGAGCCAGAGAGACGTCAGTGTGTGTGTCCTGCTTGAAATTCCGCTCGTCTGTTATCTGACTCCATCCAAGAAATCCAAAGCAAGACACGGAGAGAGGCGCAGAAACGGAGACGGCTCCGTTTTGACCAGGCTCAGTTCTCCCTCATTGTTAATTAAACCCCCAAAATGTCTTCACACTTTAAACACATGCAAAAGCAGAAACTGAAGTAGGAAACTCAATGCTAGCAACTAATGCTAATGTCCACATGTGAAGCAGTTTATGGACCGTTGTCCAATTTGTCCTTTGCTCAGACACAGTTTTTTAGAAAACACTTTAGATAAAAGCTGATACGAAGACGTGGGACAAAAGAAATAAAGAGCCCAGTGTCGGGCTGCGCACAGTGAACCCTGCAGGTTCTTTATCTGGTACCAGTTGATCAAACCTGTCCATCTGTGACTCCAACAAGACTGTGTTTCCTAAGACGTCACTGCAGATGATTCATATCCAGCAGCAACGTCCGCATTGATTTCTGCTGCGTGGAGGGTTTAGTCACAAGTCCAATGCGTCTAGGCTAGTGCTGCTAACGTTAGCGCTGAGGGTGAGGGTTGGATTCAGGTACAGCACAGTTCAAGATTCAAGGACTAGACACAACAGCCTGAGGTGTGTTTCATGGAGACGGTTGGATGCCGCTGCACTCGGCCTGTGATCAGTGTTTGTCCCACGTTTCTAACAAAGTGCTGAAAATAGCTGCAATATGAAGGTCAAGCTTTACACTCGTGTAAACAGCTGATGCCTACTCCGTCCAGTGTATCATCACTTTATTATCGGTTTAACAGCTTCGCTGAATCCTCCAGCGCACTGAAGCAAATGGCCGACGTGTCAGGAAGGTAAATAAATAACATTTAAGACGGGCACATCACAGAGAACATTACCCTGATCAAAGTCATAAAAGCTGCATCAGATGGGACTTTTAATGTCTTCTACCAGGTGGGCGGGGCTTGTGGCTCCTGGGAGACGCTCCTTTATTTATCAGTCTGCTCGTTGGTCCATCCGTCTCCCTTCCTCCCTGTCTGTCCAGCTTTCCCTGCAGCCGCCAGCTGGCAGCGGCTCCGTGGGCTCATCAATAAGACTGGCAGATTGGAGATTGATGACGGCAACTAACAGAGAAGAAGCTGTCTGTCTGAGAGATTATCCTCCTATGGAGTCACAGGGCACGGATGTCTGTGGGTGGGAGCACAGGGAGGACGGGCGCCGTAGCTCTGCATGGAGCCGGGCCGACGCCTTCAGGAACATTCTGCATCGGTTTGTGTGAATACCTGGTTAAAGCAGGTCCCCGTGAAATAAAGCACACACGAACCCGATCATCTGCCAAAGAGCAGAAGATCTGCACTGAAGGTTCATGTGAGGCGTGTGCAGACGTGTGGTTAACAAAAGGTGCAGCAGCCATTAGAGGAGCAGAAGTTAACGAGCTCCATAAAGATGGAGGCAGGAAGTTATTGACTGCCATTTGTCTGTGTTATTGTATGCGGCGCTGGGCGGCTGCGTGACGAGTGTGTGGTCTGTTGTTGGAGGGTCACGGTCGTCAACACGAGGAGCGAGGTCACAAGCGGTCGCCCACCTGTTGGCTGAGACAAAAGGTGATGTCACGCTCAGCTTTATCACCTGCTGCTGTCGCAGCCGTTATCTGGAGGCTGAAATAAAACCACCAGGCACTGACTGTATGAAACACCGTGGTGAAGGCCGACGCCCCGTCCTCTTCTTCACTGTACATACATAAGCTCTACGAGCACTGACTTCTTTGTATTTTCTCATAATGTGGAGTAAAATCACAGCCTGCTGGAGCCGAGCGGCCCACGCTGCAGGGACCCCCTGCTGTGGGACGACACCACTTGTTTTTTCCTCCCACAGTTCTGTGTTGTGGCTCATCCATTGTTGCCTTGTTCCGTCCTGTGTGTGGATGTGTGTGTGTTGTCTTCCCTGGAGGCCGCCTTCACATTTCCTGAAAGCAGCCTCGTCCTGCATCGGTGCACAGGAAATGCTGATGTCACTTCCTGTGCGTTGGTTGAAACCCAGTAAACACGATGGAGCCGGGACTGAGGAGAAAAGATGAGGCTCCTTCCAGAAAACAGTCGCATCCTCCTGCCGACTGCAGTTTCCTGGACCTGTTTGTATTAAACGATGATCAGCTTCATCCACTCTATTAACTAAACAAACTAAAAAATACAAACGGAACAAAAGGCTGTTATTTACTAGTTAATGTCAAGAATCATTGTTAGAAGTAAGAGACAGGAAAAGGTTCTTTATCTCCATGGACTATGATAGTGTGTCTGCCATGGTCCATTCTTCATTTTCCTCTTCACTAAGTCGACTCCAGCACCAAGTCGGTCGTACGTCGGGTTTGAAGTCCGCTTTAATTAGCTGCTGTAGGATCCTCATCCACCGGAAAAGGGCAACAAACGTTCACATTTAACCGAACTGTTGACCTTAGAGCGTGAGACGGAGGCGTGGCCACACACACACAATCACACACACACACACAATCACACACACACAATCACACACACACACACACACACACACGCACGCACACACGCACGCACACACACACAATCACACACACACAATCACACACACACGCACACACACGCACGCACACACACACACACACACACACACACACACACACACACACACACACACACACACACACACACACACGGCTGTGGTTCTTCTCCCATGTGGACAGATACCGTTCAGCTCTTACTACCACATCCTGCCCATTCTTTCTCACCAGCTCCAGTTTAATGTGTGTGTTTATTTGTGTGTTTGTGTGTGTGTGTTTTGCACACGCAGGCGATTTATCTAAGTCAGCGCTCGCTCGGCCGGCCACCACAGTTGAATCCTAATGCTGCTTCTCTCCTTCAAAGAGCTGCTGTTCATTCAGTTCGGAGGGAGGGCCGCGTCCTCCCTTCCTTCCTTGCATCCTTCCTTCTGTCCTCAGGTCCTTTCCTGTCTCCCACAGCTTTACTGTGTTTGCAGATTTGTGTCAGTGGACGCAGATTTAGCAAAACTGTACTGTTGGATTTAATGCTTCGTGACACCACACACACACAGCAGAACAGGAAGGAGAGCATGTTGCCGCTCAGCAGCTCGCGTCCTTTTTTGTTTCCCTCTGACAACCTCTCTCTCTCCTGCATCTGTCTTGTATCATTTATTTAAGTCATGTCATCATTCATAAGTGATAAACTCCCCACAGACTCCGAGAGGAAGTTGCGGGAGTGATGAGACGAGGAATGTGGCGTCGTCTTGATTCTTCTTATTTAGCGCTCGCTGCAGCTTCCCTTCGGACCCGCCCCATCACCCTCCCAGAACCGGGCCGGCACCACTCAGACCGACGGCCGGATCAGCGCCGCGTCGTCAGGCCTCAGATGAGGACAAACAGAAGCCACTTAGCAAAAACAGGCTCGTGTGTAGATCCGTCCCTCTGCGCTGCCGTCAGGTTGGAGCATTCGTCAGAATGAGTGCTATTTACACCACAGCTCTGATGGTGGTGCCTGACGTGAGCTGTACGCGAGCTTTAATGTGAAACGGAGCTGCCATCGCACATTGTGGTGGTTTATTCCAAGCTGCTGTTGTGCATTCAGCTCCACTGCTTTCTGAGGGCACATTAGCAGCCAACAGTGTAACAGGTGAACACACCGATCTCACAGCCGACTGAACACAAGTGAAGCGTTGTGAGGCCTCGACTCCTCGAGTCACAGGAAGCTGTTTGTCAGGGTGAAGCAGGTGAAGCAGGGGCCGGTCCATGAGGTGACGCGCGTGTGTGCTGGTCCAGCAGGTGTGGCTTCGGCCGTGTTCTGTTCGGGGCTAATAAACTGGGACGTGTGTGAGCGGCTGTGTTGGTTCCCAGCTCAGGCTCCTTCTCTCCTCCCAGCTCTCTGTCATTACACAGTCTGAGCACCGCCGCCACTCGGTTAACCACAGCCTCTCGTGCCCCGCCCACTCCACCCCTCGCCCTCCCACCGCCCCAAAACCACTGGTCCCAGTCCCATAAACCAGTTGTGCCAAGAGCAATCACCACATTCCTCAAGGAGTTTGTTTTTTGGGAGGAAACAAACAAGGGGAGAAAGCAGGAGACTGATATGAGCAGAGGAGGAGCAGAGGATGGAGAGAGAGGCTAATGCAGTCTGATGTATTAATCACAGTCAGAGGTAATTGAGAGGCCGAGCAAGGAGCGAGCAAGCGAGCTGCCCTCCATCACTGTCTCATTCTCTCTCTTTCTGTAAACACTGCTACTGTACCGGCTGAATATTAATGGACTGATTCACTGGGTGTGTGTGTGTGTGTGTGTGTGTGTGTGTGTGTGTGTGTGTGTGTGTGTGTGTGTGTGTGTGTACGTGTGTGTGTGTGTGTGTGTGTGTGTGTGTGTGTGTGTGTGTGCGTGCGCGTGTGTGTGTGTGTGTGTGTGTGTAGAGGTCAACAGATTACAGCTGGTCTCCCGAGGATTAACACACTCTCTGCTTCTGGAACCTCATTGTGACGTGTTCATCAGGTGACGCTTTCTTTGAGCTTCAGATTCTGGTTCATGCGTATTTTCTGTTCACAGTATACAAACGCTCAGGCTCCAGTGAGTGTGGAGCAAGTGACCATCACTAGTAGCAGAATGAGCCGAGCGGCTGCTTTGTCTCAGCCTCACGCTTTGAGCTGAACACGCGTGTGGGTTGGATGTTACTGTTCTGAACAGGCCGTCAGTCGTTCTCGTCCTCGGCTGCAGAGCCCATCGATCGTCCGGCTGTTACTGATTTGTGATCGGCCCCGTCTCCGGTGCGTCCGATAAACTGACCAACAGCGACTGACCTCAGGTTGTTGCTGTTACTCAGGTCTTGGTTGGAACCATTGAAGCTGGAGCTGCCTGTGGTTTCATGGCGGCAGTGCCGTTGCCGTCCACCTGCTTTCATAGGTGGATTATCCACATATGTAATCTGGACATAATCCAGCCATAATCTGAAGCCCTGTGAAATGTGACACAATTTCCCAAAATGTGAGGCTTACAGCCCCTGTCACCTGCACCGAGCGGCTGCAGAGCGCTCCCATGTGAGGCTCATGGTGTTTCCATTCACAGGCATCAAGATCTGGAACGTGTTTGAGTGTTTGTCCGATAAGGACAAGTCGCCACAGTCACATTTTGCTGGTGGACAGATTGATTGATGGAAATATTCTCCAACAAAATCAGAACTATTTACATCTCAACAACACGCAGACGGGCCCAGGTTTGTGTTCTGCCCACACAGACACAAACATCCGCTCAGGCTGCGGTTGGTTCGGCAGAACTGGAAGCAGAGATGAAACTCACTGTGGTGAGATCTCTATCATTTGACTGCTGCTCCTCCTCCTCGCCGCTTTCATCCTGCTCTCCATCCTGTAAATGGTCAGATAATGGATGTTAATTCCATCAGCTCGTCCTCACTCTGCTAATGCAGCCCACTTCCTGTCTGAGATGGACCGAGAGTGGAGCGAAGAGATGGAGGGGATTTATTTTGTTGGAGCTGATGTGCATGTTGTTTTTGTGAAAAGTAGAAGGAGAGATAGAGAGAGAGAGAGAGAGAGAGAGAGAGAGAAGAGAGAGTAAAACACAGGAAAGGGAGACACGGAGATGAGAAAGCTGCAGCCTGACACTGATGGAAGCCGGATAACAAGTTGATTTGTGTGTGTGATGTGCTCATCTCTAACCACATGCAAGCTTACTGTATTTGGATACACACACACACACACACACACACACACACACACACACACACACACACACACACACACACACCCCCACACACACACACACACACACACACACACACACACACACACACACACACACCCTCATCCCCTTTATCTGCTGATTGCATCAGTCTGAGAGCTGGAGTAATTGCTGCACAACACACACACACACTGAACATCAGTGAGTTTTCTATCTGGGCTCTTAATCAGCCACGGGTTTGATTTCCAGATAAAACCGTAAAAACCAGAAAAGGTTCCGTGCAGGACGATGTCTAACGCTGCTGCTGCAGCAACATGAGCATGAGTCTTATCGCAGAAGAACCTCAGACCACTTAAAGTAGACAGAGAAGCTGCTTTTCAGTCAAATCCAAAAATCCAAACTCTGCTCAGATATTTGAATCCGTCAGCCACCGCTCGGGCCGGCGGCGACCTTTGACCCCGTCACCTTCCACTGTCTCATTAGAGCACGTGTCACTGGGACGTGAAGGGGAAACTGTGGCTTCAGTCCTCAGATCACACGACTTTACAAAAGCCCACATTAAATAGATCCAAAGGTGAAAGGTCACGACAACCTGCCTCTGCTCTAAACCCCCCAGAAAGCTGTCAGAGCCTTATTAGAAGCTCCAGACGGAGACGATGGAGCAGCTCTGAGCTTTGTCTGATCGCTGCTAGGATCATTTCCAATTCTTCCTCACGGTCGTTGTATTAAGTCTGTTAATAAATTCACTGTTTTGTTTTAATGTGTCATTACAGCGGATATTTATATAGTTCTACATAAATATTTTAGCATGCGTGCATGTAGTTTGATTAACACTAAGTGAAGGAGGAGACATGCAGAATAATGGAGAAAGAAGACACACAGCGAGCAACAATTAGGCTAATTAATTCATTTGTGGGGTTCAAGTTTCAATTTCATCAGTTTAAATTGGATAATTAACAAGCTGCTTTGAGGGGAACCTCGCCTTCATTTTGCTGGAATAAACACACATATCCACACAATCAGACAGGCCTTCTTGTTTACCTGCCGGGTTAATTAATGCTGCTGCTGTAGGCAACGCACTAATTGTCACACCCACCTCTCGCCCCGGCTCCCGTCGGCCGTCGGACGCGTCAGCAACAGTGTCCTTAATGAAGCTGTCAGAGCCGACCAAGTCCCAGCTCCTCAACCTTGTCCCTGCAGGCCACCGTCCGCGAGCGTCCGCGAGCGTCCGCGAGCCAACGCAGCAGAACACACACCGTTTCACCACAATCACGCTATCACGCGTCTGAGGCGCATGACGTCATGAAAACAGTAAAACTGAGGCACCGGAACCTGTGAAGCTTCTGGCTCAGAGTCAGAAGCAGCGACCGGACCGGACCGGACCGGACCGGACCGGACCAGACCGGACCGGACCGGACCAGATCACATCAGATCAGACCAGACCAGACCAGACCAGACCAGATCATACGAGACCGGACGAGACCGGATGGGATCAGATCAGATCAGACCAGATCAGATCAGATCAGATCAGATCAGACCAGACCAGACCAGACCAGATCATACGAGACCGGACGAGACCGGACGAGACCGAACGAGACCGGACGAGACCGGACCAGATCAGATCAGACCAGACCAGACCAGACCAGACCAGACCAGACCAGACCAGATCATACGAGACCGGACGAGACCGGACGAGACCGGACGAGACCGGACCGGATCAGATCAGATCAGATCAGACCAGATCAGATCAGACCAGACCAGATCAGATCAGATCAGATCAGACCAGACCAGATCAGATCAGATCAGATCAGATCAGATCAGACCAGACCAGACCAGACCAGACCAGACCAGACCAGACCAGACCAGATCAGATCAGACCAGACCAGACCAGACCAGACCAGATCAGATCAGATCAGATCAGATCGGACCGGACCAGACCAGACCAGACCAGACCAGACCAGACCAGACCAGACCGGACCGGACAGCTGTGGTTTGGCAGGTGAAGCACCATAACCGCTCTGACATGAGGTCAGTGGCTTGAAGCTGGGGACGCTTTAGGCAAAAAGGTTTGACTGCTGCAGATTAGACCGCCTGAATTCTGCAGCACGTTCAGAGAAGCTTTGTGGCACAACTAGAGATGCTGCCGCTGAAACAAGCCGCTCCACCCGCTTCCCACTCGCTCTTGGACGAGGAGGACGAAAAACCAGCAGGATTGAAAGAAAGAGGAAGATGAAAGGGAAGAGAGGAGAGCTGCTGGCTTCACCGCCTCATTACTGAGTGTGTGTGTGAGTGTGTGTGTCAGCTACTCAGCTTGTTACCCAGCATGCAGCGGGGTCAGCGGGGTCAGAGGTTGTGGGTGGTCACTTCCTGTCCATTAGCAGGAGAAGGATAAAAAGGCCTCATCAATCATCCAACACCTGGTCGCCACAGGCAACAGTAACTAGGAGAAAACCAGGACCACATGCAGCAGCGCTGCACCAGGAGCCACGGGATCGACCTCTGACCTCAGGGGCTGATTTTACGCTCACGGACTTCATTAATGCTACAACAGTGATGAAAACCATGTCTGAAACCCAAACTTTACCTCATCAAACGCTGCTGTAGCAGGGAGGCGCCGTTCCAGTAGAACAAACGCGTTTTTATCGATGTCATTGAACAGTATAATCAGTCACAGCCGGCCACTGGCGCTGGACCATAAATCAGTCCAGAGCATCATCGCATCCCCTGCAAACCAATGCACGAGCTGTTAGCACAGACGCAGACTCCAACATTTGACAGCCCTCAGCTCTGTCCTGCCACGGGAGCAGCCTTTAAGCTCGGCAGCTTCAGCTCTGTGAACACCCACCCACACATCCACCAGGAAGGACGCAGCGAAGGACCCGCTTAATGGGTCCAGGAGGGTTTTGGAGTCCACTGTTACATGCACTCACACGCTTCCGTTGTCCACCTAACGAAGCCGCTCAGGCAAATCCACTTTCAATCCACCATTACGTCTCTGCAGACCGAGGGAGGACGGGAAAGGAAACATTCGACCCAGGAGAAAACGGCGTCTCGACCAGTTCACACGTTATGCGTCTCTAGATCCAAGATGGCCGCTCAGCAGCGTGGAGGCCGCTCATTAGCATGCGGGCGTAGGAGCAGCACTGTCCCACAGTTTGTGTGTGTGTTGTTGTGAACAGTGGGTAACCTGACTCCCATGGTGTTGCTATGGTAACATGACATCATCTCCAGCTCCAATATTATCAGTCTGTCAAAGTCATAATAATTAGACTATTTAATTAATATTGATACTGAATTGGTCCTGCACAACAACTTTAATTTAAAGTAGAATAGAGAACACAGGGATTTGACTTTTCTTTGAACTTCTAGACTGAATATTTGTTCCACTATTGTTTAAACTGTGTGTTTGCAGAACTAAATCAGATCATTAGTTCTGTTTTGAAATTTGAAGAAGCCACACAAACAAACAGGAGAAGTTGGATTTTCTGACAAATAAAGACACTTGACTTGTGTGAATGGAACTGATTAAACTGATGA
>NC_040890.2:19823383-19843383 GCF_900634795.4 Betta splendens | reverse complement strand
CAGTTCTGATTCCTGCTGCAGTGACAGTCTGTAACAGATCAACATCAACATGCTACGTCCAGCTGTGATGCTTTTACAACCGTGTGCTCACGCATGAAGCTGTTTGATGTCGAAGTAGCAACAATGTGAAAACATCAGAGCAGCGCTGAATCCAGCGCATCGATCCGGCTCATCCTCCCCTCAGGGAAGACTTCTGATCAGCAGTGAATGATTGAGCTCGTGTTCCTTCCCTTAGAACCCGGACAAAGAAGCGCCATGTTGATACAGAGGGTTCTGCACCGGCCCCTCCCATTTTCAGCCAATGCTGTGAAATCCCTCCTCTCTGCCGGACTCTCATCGTTACGGGTTTTTCTCTGCCTGTGAGTCAGACTTCAGAGAAACAGGATGTGCTCCACGTCTGAGCTCAGCAACATGTGAGCGATTGAGGAACACGGCACGCACCGCGACTGGATCTGAGCAAACGCACTGAGTGGATGTCATCAGACTTTGGGTGTGTCGTCCCACTGACTCGCTCCTCTCCCTCCGAGCTGCTGACACAGAGGGAACCTCAGTGATTTCTGATAATGGTTACTGTGTGTTTCTTCCTCTTCCATCCACAGAATAGAGGCTGTGAATCGCTTTTCCAATCCTCACTGTTTGGTTTGCCACCACTTTAAACCCAACAATTCCTGTTATATTAGAGACATGGCTGGGAACATTCCAAGCTGGATCTGTCTCTCGTGTGTGATCTAAGATAAAAGTCAGTGTTTCACACAAAACAATAGGAAAACATTGTGGAAATCAGAAACAAGCCTGTTTTTCCACATGCTTCTGTTGGACTCGCTGTGTGGAAGCTTCACTTTCCTCGGCTGAAGCTGCTTAAACATTCCTCCACTTTTCAAAACGACACCACCACAGTTTCAGTACTTTACTGGAACAAAAGCCAGAGATTCAAAGAAGAGTTTTTACCAACAACAGACGGTTGAAGTTCTGATCCGTCACAGCTGACGTGTGTCAAAGTGACGTGCCTCAAAAGTTTCATTTCCATCTTTGCTTGAAATCCCTGATTCCCAAAGTTCGAATCCACTGATCAGGAATGAATGAATAAATGGATGAATGAATGAATGAATGAGCTGTGGTCGTACAGACGCACACGTCTGTTAATAGCTGAAACACTGATATGACCTTTAACTGCTTGTTTACAGGGAAATACACAACTAAGACTGTTAAATCCACAAAGAACAAACACTCAACTCAAAGCTTATATAAACTGAACCACACACACACACACACACACACACACACACACACACACACACACACACACACACACACACACACACACACTCTCCATTCAAAGGGCAGACCTTTTCATAGAAGGAGAGATTGTTGGACTGGATGGAGGGAGGTTGGGAGGTGGGGGAGGTCGGACGGTGCTATGAGTCAGCACACTCACACAGACACACACAGAGGTCACCGTGTTACCATAGAGACGGCAGAGTCGGTCAGTGCAGAAGCACAGAGGACTTTACTGGACTGTTAATGCAGAGCCAGACAGAGGCAGAACCTGGAGAGGACCAGGGACATGTTTGCCCATTAACCTTTGACCTCTTCACTCTTGGCCCCTAATAACCGGTGCTGAGTGATATTTGATCTTTGACCCTGGCAGGTTCAGCACCTGCTCGTGTTGTTTTGCTCTTGGCCGTTGCTGTGTGTGTGTGTGTGTGTGTGTGTGTGTGTGTGTAGGTAACTGCAGGTTTAAAGCCACATGTTTACACTAAGTATCTGAGAAGGACGTTCTACTGCGACGCTTTGTTTTGGGGCCATGGGGCAGAACCAGAAGCTAGAAACTGAAATAAACTGTGTATGTTTGTTTTGCCACTAATATTTAAATGTCACGTGTTCAGGCTTTTTCAGGCTTGTTGGCACATCAGCCACACTGGGCTCGACCAACACTGCCCTGACAGCTTATTGCAGTAATAACAGGTATACGTTGGTGTTGGTTACATGTGCCTAAGGTTTCCACTGGAATTGTGCTGATAAATGATATTTTTTCCTTTTTAACAGAAGAAAACAGTAAAACAGCTGCTGTAGCTGCAGATAATGTTCAAGCTTCACTTTGATGTTTTATTTGTTAGCTTTAAGTCCGGGCGTGAAAGTAGAGAAGGATGGGAATGAAATGGAATACTGTACCTCCGCCTGGAGCGCGCCCCATCCAACCACCCATGCAATGCAAAGAGAGCTGCACTTCAACATTTAAGGAACATGTTTATTGAAATAGAATCTGATTTTAAAAAACACAACAAAATTGAAAAAACAGAACAAAACACTGTACATTTTCCCCAGAGAAGAAACGCTGAAGCGAGGGCAGGTGTGTGATTGGCCTGAGTTGCTGTGAAGTGTCAACAGGCTAAATATTAACCCAGCAGGAGGACGAGCAGGCTGCTAACGCCAGCTGTGAACTCTAAACCCGCCGCACGAGCAAGCGCAGTCTGGATGAATATGCAGTTGTGTGTGTGAGTCTTTGGTACAGAACAATGAGATGCCCTTGTTAAGCACACACACAAAGTAACGTGGCAACATAAACAGCAGATGGGGAAGCACGAACAAACACAATATTTGACACATATGTACAGTCTGCTCATCACTGCAACACCTTAATGTGATTGTCTTCATGGATTTCACAGTGCACGTAACATTTTCAATTTCACAGCCGCAAGTCCACCAACACCACCACACAACCGGACGACGTGGGAACTCGTCACAATCACGCAGTAATGGCCCCCATCTGCCCCCGTCTGTACATTAAATAGAATAGAGCAAGGCACTCTGGGTAAAAGAAGGCGAAAGCGGGAGCGTGGAAAATTACCTGTCATTAATCTGTGCAAACAATTGACTTTTTAGCCCTGGTGATTGGGAACACGGCAAAATTAAAAGCAGTATTTCAGCTGAGCTGACAGGAGGTGTAGAGGTTAAGAAATGGTTCTATTTAGTCCTAGTGTACCTTTTCCTTCATAGTGTCGTAGCTTTTCACAACCTCCTCTTTTTTAGTCCCTTTCTCTCCTCACTGCTTGGCTCTCTGACCAAGCTGAAATAACCTTAAATTGGTCTGAATTGGATGGAAACACTCTAAAGTGCTGCTCAGCTAGTCTAGTTCCTGGGCAAAGAAAGCCAAGAAACAATAAAAATGGGTACAAAAAGAAGTCAGGAATTCACAGTCACCCTTTGTCACACTTCAATGAGCTGATCCGGTCATAAAGAGAAGCTTTAAACCTTGAGTCAGCTCTCGGAAGAAAAAAAAACAACATTCAGACTTAATGAGGATGTCAGTGTGAACCATTCAATGGTCGCACAAAAAACTTAGACTTAACATCTGTAAAAATTAAAAGGAAAAACTTATAATTTAACCCACTATGAAAATGTAGAACTAAACATGAATAAAACAACATACAAAACAAAGACAGTAAGGATAGACCCATATGAGCATCGTTAGAAAAATCCATCTATGTCATCCATTGTTTTCTTGCTGTTTTAAAAAAGCAATACATTTTTTAAAATGTTTTTGCTGTAATTGCTGTGAACTGCAACAGTGGAACATTTTGAAGTACGATTGGGAAACATGAACGGCAAGAAAAGCAAGTTAAACACTAGAACTTAGCAGAGTTGATTTCAGTTTCTGACACCAAATATCAACTGATTTACACTGGAGAGCCCATATTTGGTCTATCCTTTATGATCCTTCATGAGGTGAACATCGTGGGGTCCATGTTGAGAAAAAAAATCAAAATCTGAACAAAACAGAAATGGTGACAAAACTAAAAGCAAAGCCAAAATAAAAGCTGTTTGGAAGTGGGTGATGTGCAGAGGAATCAGTGCAGCTTTGGTGGAAAATACTGTCAAGTCCCGGCAGACTACCACACCCCGTTGGTCCAATAGATGTTCCTGTGGTACACTGGCGTGTTTGCGTACTCTCCTACCTGTTTGTTGCTGTATTTGGGTGGGTTGGCCTTGTAGCTGTAATCCGAATATTGGTCGGAGCCCGTGGAGTTGTTGTCGCCTGTTCCCACAAAGGTGTTGGTGGCAGGGAGGTCCTGAACAGCCTGGTGCTTCTTGGAGGCAGAGGGTGACTGTGGCTGGAGCTGGATGGAGGGTAGAGGGGAGTTGGAGCGGTAGTGGCGGCCCAGGTCTGGGCTTCCGGGTGGGTAGTTGAGGGGCAGATGGATTCTGGGACTGTCATTGACGTTGTCGTTGATAAGGTTAAACTTGAGGCCTTTCTGCAGACTCGCTTCCTCATCCTCCTCGAGTGGTTTGGCAGGTTTTGGAGCTTTTCCCTTCTTGGTCTTTTTCCCTTTGCCGTTTTTGGGGCCCTGTTTTGGAGCATACAGGTCCTTACTCTCCTTCTTGCCAGCCTGGTAGCCACTCTTGGTGTCCTTTTGTAGCCGATGCCTGATGACCACCACGGCTACAATGACCAGAATCACACCAGCAATGCCTGCAAGGCTGCCATACAAGATGTTGCTACGCTGAGAATGGGAATAGTTTGGATCTCCAGCTATGTCTCTGTCTAAGGGTGTATAGAGGCTGTGTCCAACCAGTGCCTCAATCTGAGAGACATTGGATTTGGTGTCATTCACATAGACGTGGACGAGAGCGGTGGTGTGCCGCTGAGGTTTGCCTTTGTCAGTGACCTTCACCACCAGGCGATGCAGCCCATTGTGCTTACCGGTGAATTCCTGTGCCAGTGTGATTTCCCCACTAGTTGGCGATATGTGGAACAGATCGTACGGGTTGCCGCCTGTGATGGTGTAGACCAGCTCAGCATTGGGCCCAGAGTCAATGTCCTCAGCCTCCACCACCTCTACACGGGTGTCTGGCGGGGTGACGGGTGTCAGGTATGTGTAGGAGGAGTTGGCCGGTTTGGTGACATAAGGGGCATTGTCATTCTCATCTAGGACATTGATGGTTACGCCCACATAGGAGGAACGAGGTGGGTCCCCAGAATCTACTGCCTTCAAGCGGAAAGTGTACGTGCTCTCCTTCTCTCGGTCAAAGGAGATGCTGGATAAAATGGTTTCTGTGCCGTTCTGGATTAGAAACTTGCCATTGTCTGGTTCCACAAAAAGTCTGACTCTGGAATTTTCGCCCATGTCGGCATCATTGACAGTCACAACACCAACAGGATTGAGTGGAGGCATGTTCTCAATGACAGAAAAGCTGTAGCTGCTGAGCGTGAACTTGGGGTCATTGTCATTGCGATCCAGAACATTAATAATGACAGTTGCAGTTCCGGTTTTACTGGGAACACCTTTGTCTGCAGCAGCTACATAGAACTCATAACGATCTTTGATCTCTCGGTCCAGCATATTCTTCACGCGCACCTCCCCAGTGTTGGTGTCGATGTCAAAGAGCGCGCTGGCAGAAGAATCAACAATGCTATAGGCCAGCTCGGCATTGCTGCCGCTGTCTGCGTCTGTTGCTATGAGATCCAGCACCCTGTCGCCTGGCTGGTTGCCCTCGGCAAAGTCCACCTCCAGCAGTGAAGGGGAGAAGGAAGGAGTGTTATCATTCATGTCCGTGACTTGAACCTTGAGGGAGTTGGTGCTCGACAGGGCTGGGTTCCCAGAGTCTACAGCGACAATTTCAATTCTGTAATCCTTAACGCGTTCATAATCCAGGAGGGTGGTTGTCTGCAGGAAATATTTCCTCTTCCGATCATTGGCTGATTCACTTGCAGGTCTGAGCTGAAATGGAACATCGCCAGCAACCACGCAGGTCACCACTGCATTTTCCCCCTCATCACGGTCGGAGACTTGGACCAAGGCCACCGGTGTACCAACAGGCATGTCTTCAGAGATGTTGGCCACACCATTGTAGTGTGTCACCAAGCCAATACCACGAATCTCAATAGCTGGGGCATTGTCATTCTGGTCTTTGACGTTGATAGTCACCATGACTTTGGAGCTTCTGGAGTTGGGTCCACGATCTTTGGCAACCACAGAAAACTTGAGGAAGTTCTCTTCCTCGCGGTCCACCAGGCCTTTAACGTAGATGATGCCAGTGGTACGGTCAATGCGCAGAAGCCTCTGGACAGTCTCTGATGCCTGATGGAGGCTGTAGTCAATCTCCCCATTGGTGCCTGAGTCGGCGTCATTGGCTCTGACCTAAAAGAACAAAAAAAGTTTCCATTTTCACTCTCGGTCAATATAGAGTCAAGTAGCTAAAGCATCCAGAAAGACTCCTTCAATGAGTTACATTAGTAATAGTGTAAATATTTTAAAGCCTTGACACCACAATTACTTACAAAGAACCATAATCATTACTAATGCAACGCAACAAAGGCTTTTGTGTTTTGTTGCCTGTTGTGTTAAATATAATCGACGAGCAAAGTAAAGCACGTCTAACAAACATGAAGTGAGTGTCTCAGGTGAAACTGCTTTGACATTTCTTCAGCCTTCATCTGATTAACAATGATGTAATTGGGGTTGTTACATTTTAAAGCCCCATACTCATTTAAAACAGAGGTGGACATGAGCCAAGTTTGCACTCAGCAAAATAATCTTCTAAAAATTAAAACCTAAAAGTATTATTTAACACACAAACAGATAAATCTACTACAGGGGGAGTTTTGTTTTACACACAAGGACATAGAAATCTATTAGAAATGATGGTGGAGATGTTGTTTAAGGATTAAGGAGCAGTCTGACATTTGGGGAACCAAGAATGAGAGTCAAAGATCAACATCAGTCCAATATATGGTCAGTTAAAAGGCTGTAAATGGCGTCTGGTTAACGGAGAGCAAAGCCTGGAAGCAGAGTCAATGAGACAACAGGTTCCACAAAGGGAAACTCGTTAAGCCTTTATACAAACTGGTTAATGAGCTGCATTCTTAAAGGTAAATATTAATTAGCACTGGACTAAGCTAGCCCAGAGCTGCACTAATTAGCCAATCAAATGAATTAATACAATTATCATAATACAATCGGAAAAAACGGATTCAGAATGCGTGAGGGACAGTTGCTCAGTAGATGAGTGGAAAAGCTGAATCTGGGGGACTTTCATTTAAAGGTTTGACCACCGGCGTATATAAACATGTCGTCTTCTGTCTGCTCAGAATCACACGGAGCCACAGTCGGTGCAACCGTGGAAGCCACTGATCCAAGTCAGAAAGGTTAAGGTTAAAGAAAGCGTGAAAGTGAAATTATAATTTCTCCTGCTCATTGATTTCCTTTCCTCCCGTGTGGCTTTAAGCAGCAGACATCACCGAGCGGTGGTGAATTATTGACAGCCTCTAAGAATTGTGTATTGAACAGTTGAGCTGTCGGAACACGAGGCCACGGCTGAGCTGGCAGCTCTCCAAGGCCACGCTGCCCAGGTGGACGGCAAACACCAGCCCTGTTTATCTCCGTTAACAATTAACCAGAGCTGGACCGAGGAAACGGAACGTGGACTAAAGAAGTGCGACGTGCAGTAGTCAGCTCATCAGTGGCTGTTAATGTCCTGTGTGCTTTACAGATGACTTCATTACTTTAGAATTACAGGGTAGATTATTTAAATGACTTGGACTTGTCTTAGCTGCTAAACAGCTGCTTGTCAAAGACAAAATCGGATCTTTATATTGACTTTTTAGAAAAGCTATTAGCCGTCAAAGCTAATGACTCATCTCTGGTCTCAGATAGTCTTGAAGGTCTTTGCTGAATATTCCTTAATATGGAATAATTTAATCATAAAGCAACAACATGACCTCACCAGTAACTCAACTGTCCTGCTGAAGCTCTTTGACTGAAACCGTTCTAATTCAATTTTAATAAGGTTTAATAACTGCACTGCACACAGTGTATTTGTCCAATAAATAACAGAGTTAAAAATTTTAGAGAAATCAGTCACTTTATCTCAGAACAAATGAAACCAGATAGATTTTGAAAAAAATGGCAAAAGAAATCTATAAAGAACAGAAGATGCAGATGTGGACGGGTCGGGTCGTCAGTCAGCGCTGACCCAGCGCATCTAAAGCTTAATTTATTAAATGCACGTTAAGTGAAATGCATTTCGCAGCTCTTTGAAATGCAACGAGCCACATCCAGAGCAATAATACCAATAAGCCTCATGGATAATCGCATGAGTGACGCAGATTAAGTCATGCACGACTGTGTGGAAGCCTGGCTGGTCGCGCTACAGTCAGGGAGCAGGAGGACGACAGCAAAGCCGAGCTTCCTCCAACGCCGACTGACGGCGACATCACGTCTCACTGACTCGGCCAAGAGCTCAAAGGTAAAGTTGAATCAGTGGCTAATATGTGACTACACACCGCGATCCCACGCCCCGCTTCACCTCCACTTCACCATCTGTCTGCACGGATAATTGAGCAGCATATTATGTGCAGTCACTGCGCCGTGTTGTCCTGCAGCTCTCGCCGTTATCACCAGCGGGGCCAAAGGTTCCACAGCAATGTTTGGCGGACAAGAAAATCTCTGGATTCACTCCTGAGCAGAAGCTGCAGCGCTGAGAGTGAACTGAATCCCAATGTGAACACAAACCTCCACAGGACACACAGCAGCAGCCAGTTACACAGACTCACAATGTGAGGAGTCCCTTTTCTAGTGGCCAAAAGCATCTGAGGATCCGCGTGGATTATTTTATCCTGTCCCTTACAGAAAAGTTAACATTTAAATTAATTATTGATGGTTTTTATTTTACTTGTACTAATACAGTTACAACACAATTCCAATTGAATCGATTACCTGAGCCACTGATCTGGAACAGAAAACCAAGCTCAACCTGGCAATGAACTGTAAAACTGCATGTCAGCCACAATAATTACAGCAGACGAACAGACGGTGATGCCTAAATGCTCCAGTAGCAACACAACCACAAGCCTAATTTTTCATTCCCATCGATCCCACGCTGGAAACTGCTCAAGGAACCAAACCTGATGAATTATTGTCCAGCTCCAACCAGCTGTTGTATTTTTGGGCAAACTGCTAATCATGAGCTGCTGAGCGAGGTCAGAGTCCCCAGCCGCACCTGATGTTAAGCCTCCCATTGTTAATATCTGATGGTTTGTGGTGCGTTCCGTGCGTACCCACCTGCAGCACAGAGTGTCCCAGCGGACTGTTTTCCGGCAGCTCGGCCTCGTAGTGATTTCTCTCAAACTTGGGCGCGTTGTCGTTCTGGTCGGTGACCGTGACCCGCAGCAGAGCGGTGCTCGCCCTCTGCGGCTTCCCGCCGTCCACCACCCGGATGGTCAAGTCGTAGGAGTCCTTCTTCTCACGGTCCAGGTTGCCCATGACGACCAGCTGCGGCAGCTTCTCGTCCGTGTCCACGGCGACCTGAAGGGTGAAGAGCTGTTCGGCGTCCGGGCCGGTGCTCAGCGCGTACTCGGCCACGCCGTTGCTGCCGGAGTCCTTGTCGGTGGCCATGGGGATGGAGAAGAGGGCGCCGATGTGCGTGTTCTCTGGAATGGAGAGGGTGAGGATGGGGGAGGAGAACTGCGGCGTGTTGTCGTTGATGTCCTGCACCTCGATGCGGCCTTCGATCAGCCGCGGCCCTGAGCCGATGCCCTTCACCATGTCAGTGATGGACACCTCGAACTCCAGGAAGCACTTGTCGCCCTCGAACAGGTTGCGGCAGTCTTTGAGCTTCTCGCGGTCGATGGGGATCTCTGTGGTGTAGATGTCGCCCGTCTTGCCGTCCACCCGCAGGTACGGCGAGCCCACCTCCAGCTTGTAGAGGTGCCCGGTGTCCGGCAGGCCCTGGTCCGCTGCCAGGCTGCCGATCATGGTGTTGGGCGGCTGCTCCTCAGAGACGCGGTAGAGGATGTCTGTGGGTGCAGCCGTGCAGGAGAGCGGCAGGATGAGTGCCAGGAACAGGGCGACCTCCCAGCTCGGCGCCGCCATGGCTCTGCCCGACCTCCCTGACCTGGAAGAGACACGCAGACACAATCAGAGGACTGGATCTCGGCAGAAATGCTCCACACATCCCTTTTTCGCACATTTATGTCAGAGGAATTCAAGACTAGATCGCTCTATCCGTCTCCTTGGGCCACTAAACACGTCCCACTTATTTATTTATTTGCGAGACGTGAAGGTGAGGAGGCTTCAAGGCCCGACCGCCGTAGCGAGCGAGCAGCAGAGTGATGGCTTCCTTCTGCTGCCAGTCGGCCGCTGTGACAGGAAGACAAAGCGAGCGCTGCTGCAGGAGACACTCAAGCAAAGATGAGTGAGGCAGCGAGCAGGAACAGCGCCCGCGAGTCTCAGCGACGCCGGCTTAAGACTCCATAAGACCGTTTTATGCTGATTAGGAGACAAAGTAAGACGCATTTATGCTGAGGAGACAATAGAGTCGTCAGACGCTGTCACGCATTCACACTCAGCCACAATATCATGTGAACACCGTCAGGATGTTCACATGATATTGTGGCTGAGTGTTTGCTTCATTCTTCTCTTTTTTGGTGTCATCCATCTACACAAAGTCAGTTCAGCTCCTTCCTATATTTACTTGTTCCCTGATGTGTTCAGGTTCCAGGTGTGAAATCAGCTGATGGGTCAAGTGGGTGGAGTTCTAGCCGAGTTCTAGTCGAGTTCCAGTGTTCTCCCTTAATTCTTCACTATGGAGCCGTTATTGAAACCCTTCCAGGTTTGATTGAGTCTTAATCACTGAGTCACATCTGATTGTGTTGCTGTGTAGCTGCTACTCTGGACTGTGACTGGCTGCATTTCCGTGGGTCGGATGCTTTAATGTATAAACTCTTTCTTGTCCTCCTCGGTCCCTCCTCCTTTGTCTCTCTCTCTCTCTTGGCAGTAATTCATGTGAGACACACATTCTGCGTTTTGTGCTGTAGGAGTTTCTCAGCTCCGGGTGGCCAAGGTTAATCTGAAGCACTTTTTTCTCAGCGCGTCCTTGATTTGGAGAGGAACACACACACATGCACATTATGGAGCAGCATACTGAGCAGGAAGCAGGAAGCCTCTGCTCTCCTCCTCCGACAGACACTGATGCACAGAGTTTACTGTGTGCTGCCGAGCGCCCAGCGTGTGCGTGTGCAGTAGTAAGTGCGTTATTCTCTGAGCCTGTTAGATCTCCCACAGAGTGAGAAAGAAAAGTCAGACCTTGTACACATTCATTCAGTCACATGAATCAATGATCTGAACTCTTCCAGCTCCTTTTGTCGTCTCACAACCAACATAAAACCACAATAAAAGGCTTATTTTAACACCACGCAACCTCCAACACATTTGTCTTCATACACAGGAGACTGTTACATACGGTGCCGGCGCCGCATCGACACCAGACGCCCGGATGAGTAGGGCCTCACGTTATCTGTAGACGCTGACCTGAGAGAAGCTGGCGAGCGGCCTCAGACTGAGACTCCACCACGTACTGAGGCCAAAGTCACCGTCTCATTTGAATCAATTATCTCTGTTGTCTGATGAGATCTGAACCATGCAGGAAGAAATTCACGGTGATTATCATATAAGACCACAAAGCGCGCGGCGAGTAATGATGCGAATCCTGCGGCTGGTTCTGGCCACTAACAACAGGAACGGACCTGTGAAGTTTGGGACCACGACAGACTCCTGCAGCTGAAGGCAGCTCCTGCTTTACGTGGTCCAGCTGTTCCTGCGACGTGTCGGCTGCTCTGCTCCTGCTGTGACACACAAACACCTAATTACCCTGCCCCCCCTTGGAGCCCGCCGCCCCCCGACTCAAACACATGCGGCCGTGTGTTCGTGTGGGTTTAAGTGGGAGTCCCACTGTAAAATGTGTGTGTTTCTCTTCTCTTGCCAAACCGACCTCTGACCCTGCAGTGTTTCACACGTCACCGTGGTAACGGAGCTGGAACCGTGCTGCTCACTGGCCCGTGTCCAGTCTGCCGCATTGTGACGACGGGCTCGCGAACGCACACGTTGTACACGTTGGACCTGTGATAACGTTTCAGCCTCCTGTTAAAGTGCACACATAATAAATGCCTGCAGCTCACGAATGCTAAATAGTGGATCTGTGTCGGGTGTAAACGCGACGAAAGTGACATTTGATTTTTCCAGGTTCCAGTTTACAAAAATATACAGTATTTACATTTACAATATTCTGCTTTTCCAGCAGGTGAACCTAAAAAAGGAAGCAACGCAGCTTTGTCGAACATGAGCCGAGGTGAAATCTAAATGTGGTGAGACCCGCAGGAATCCGATTCTGACGCTGCTCCTCTGCTTTTAAAGCTGATAAATCGTCTAATGTCTCCCTGTCGGACTCACGCTTACACATTCTCTATGATGTTTACCCACAGTGAATTATTCAAACCTTGGCTCCATCATATTCTGGCTGCATCATCCCATCAAATATCAGATGTTCCACATTTCTCCTGCTTCATTTTTGAATTCCCCCAAAAGTTAGTTTAACACGTGGCGTCTTTAGAAACTGCTGCTTGAATTCAAACTGAATCACAGGGATTTCTGTGAAGTTTGGCTGCGGAGCTCGAGTTTGTAATAACGGCGACAGCAGACGAGAAGTGTTTGTTAAAAGGATTTAGATCTGCAGGAATCAGAAGATGTGATCATGTTAACATGCTTCACAAGCAAAGCTTTAATCGATTGGACGGAGGTTTTCATTCATTAAACACAAGCTGCCCAGTGGAAATCAGATACAATTAAAATTTGGACTAAACCCTGGAACGAAGGAAGATTTATCTATGTAGTGATGATGATGATGATGATGATGATGATGATGATGATGATGATGATGTAATGATGATATGATGATGATGATGATGATATGATGATTGAAGCTGGATTCTGTGGCCTGTGATGGTAACGGTCACTTTTGGACAGTGCCGACTTCGAGCAGATACTAGTGGGTCGTGAGAATCAGTCTCAGGGTCGAATGGTAGAAAAAAAAACTCATCAGTTCCTGTTTGTGCATGTTCCTGAACCGACATGTTCACATGTCCACATGCAGCGTGTTCAGTGTAAGTGTGTGTGTGCGTCTCCTCAGGGACGATCCCTGGGGCCACAGATCATCCAGCTTGTCTTTCCCACAGTCCCAAGCTTCCTCACCAGCTGTTTCTGTGTGTGTGTGTGTGTGTGTGTGTGTGTGTGTGTGTGTGTGTGTGTGTGTGTGTGTGTGTGTGTGTGTGTGTGTGTGTGTGTCTGCTTGTGTACAGAGGCTGAACCAGTAAACTGTCTGTGTGTTAACATTACAATCGCCACAAGGAGCTTTGGGGACGGGAGCATTTCCATGTCTAAGGATCCTGGCAGCAGCTGTTTGGACTCTGAGCCGCTGAGGCTGCTGCACGAGCACAATAGAAAAGCGGGTGGGGGCAGTTAACAGCCCCCAGCTGGATGGGCCTGGTACCACCCACAGTGGGCTCAGCATTGATATTCAGTGCGTCTGCATCTGAAAGCTCCACACTACGAGGTGACGATGAGCATCACACTGAGCTAATGCTGCTGCGGCCTCTTCACGGCTGCCGTGACGTTACACAGACGCAATTCCAGCAAACACTGACCTTTGGACTCTTCTAGTGAGACACGGAGGCTTCACACGCGTGTGTGTTGGATAGGACGTAGAAACTAGGACCTCAGACAAGCCCATAAATATGACCAGCGTTCAGGGGACACAAGTCGTCAGGTGTGTGTTCTTCATATGAAGTGTAAACGCAGGGTCCGGGACCACATGTCCACACGAACTGGATGTGGACTGAATGAAACATTACTCACACACACAATCAAAAGACTCTTTGATGTTCTCAGATCTCAGAAAGCAGGATGTTCACGGTGGAGGTGAGCTGGACGGTCCACACACACACACGCATGCACGCACACACGCACGCACACACACACACACACACACACACACACACACACACACACACACACACACACACACACACACACACACACACACACACCGCACGCACGCACGCACGCACGCACACACACACACACACACACACACACACACACACACACACACACACACACACACACTTCCTATTGAGATGCAGCAGCCAACTGTTGCTGAAGCCTCTGAGGTTTCTGCCGCCGCTGGTTCAGGTTTTGGAATGTTTGAGCCTGTGAGTTTCCTCCAGATAAAGTTTTATCGCATAATAAGAGAATCAGCAGCCATTTTGAGAAACGGGCCAACTGAAGCAAACTGTTTCACCCAGTGGGCTTCGCTGAGCGCGTCCACACCTTGTGTCAACTATCAGGTGATCAGAATGTGACTCCGCTGCCTGGAGCTGCTACTGACTCACTGGTCTGATATGTTCTGCGACTGGTTTCGGTCCCACATTGTTCAATTCCTGCTGTGCAGCTTGACAGTCTTGCTCAAAGACACTGTGGCAGGAAACCTGACTGGTTTGGGGATCAAACGTGTGACCTTCCACCGACAGGATGTGGTGTGTGACACACACAAACACACTGATCCACTGAAAGCAGCAGCAGGAGGGGATTATGGGAGTGGAGAGCAGATGAACAGCAGGTTGGTAGGAAGTAAAGATCAGGCATCACCAGAATGTTGTTTAAAACCCACAGCAACGAAACAGGTCGGATGAGGCTGAGCACTGGTCTGACTGGGACGCGTCTGTGCTTCACGGACTCAACATAAACACAACGCTTTTAAATCAAACTGATTTCCAACTGAACTATAATCAGTAAAGATGCAAAGAAATGACACCTTGTGCTGCTTCAAGCCATCAAACTCATTTAACCCCAATTTCCACTGGCAGGCCCCAACAATCAATACATCAATATAAGGTTGGCTCAGTAAACGTGCTTTTAGTCCGTCTTTATGACAGGAAGCGACGCATCCTCCTCCCTCTGCATCTGCACGTCTGCAGCACTTACATGAAATTAGCTGTGTATGTTTACGGCTCCCTGAGCGCAGCCTCCGCCGCTCTGGTGACCGGCTCCACAGTTCTGACATGTCACCGTTTTTAATCACAGACGCAACAATGAACAGCCTGATCTGTGACATCACATGTGGAACCGCGTGCGAAGTAAAGCATCGTAGCTCGGAACTTAAGCGCTTTAAAGCTCTTTGCTAGCACCACCATCAGGTCAGAGCATCTTCATACACGTCGCCGTGGGCAACGGGCTGCGACAGCACCGTGCCCTGAGCTCCAGCCGTGCCCTGAGCTCCAGCCGTGCCCTGTGCTCCAGAAGGAGCCCAGTGCAGCACGTCTCCGGGCGAGTGAGCCCCAGCGCTTGGCGCCGGTAACGGACAGAACATGGAGGGAGGAACGGGCAGCGAGGAGAAGCTGCTAACGTGTTAATGTGATGCGGAGACAGGGCATCACCTGCAGCTGTGGACCACGCTCCAGCTAATGTCACTGCACTCCAGTTAAAATACAAAGCACCTTTTAGAGATTGACCCCGTTCTCTGGTCTGAATTCTAATTGTTTCTGCTTATTACAGTTGGTTTTCGGCGCCGGCATTTCCTCCAACTCGCATGTTGCTTCAGCTAAAGTGAGAAACCTGCCGTGAAAACTCCTGAATCCGAAGCGAGGACATCTCTTTTTCCGCAGAGCGTGGATGTGAGCGTGTGTGTGTGTGTGTGTGAGCGTGCATGTGTGTGAGAGCGCGTGTGTGTGTGTGAGCGCGCGTGTGTGTGTGTGTGTGAGCGTGCGTGTGTGTGAGAGCCCGTGTGTGTGTGTGTGTGAGAGCGCGCGTGTGTGTGTTTGTGTGAGCGTGTGTGCATGCGTGCGTGTGTGTGTGTGTGTGAGAGCGTGCGTGTGTGTGAGAGCGTGTGTGTGTGTGTGTGAGCGCGCGTGTGTGTGTGTGTGTGCATGTGTGTGAGCGTGCGTGTGTGTGAGAGCGCGTGTGTGTGTGTGTGTGAGCGCGTGTGTGTTTGTGTGAGCGTGTGTGTGTGTGAGCGTGCGTGTGTGAGAGCGCGTGTGTGTGTGTGTGTGTGAGCGCGCGTGTGTGTTTGTGTGAGCGTGTGTGCATGTGTGCGTGTGTGAGCGTGCGTGTGTGTGAGAGCGCGTGTGTGTGTGTGTGAGCGCGCGTGTGTGTGTGTGAGCGTGTGTGCATGCGTGCGTGTGTGCGTGTGTGAGCGTGTGAGCGTGTGTGCGTGTGTGCGCTTCCATTTCTCACAGCAAACCCGCTTCCACCCTCCCAGCTGTTTTAATGAGTGGCATTAGCGACGCGGCTCGCTCACATCTCCAATTTCTACAGAGAAATGTGCAGAACGGACTGTTGGACCCCCGTCCTCCTCCCTGTGCCTCCTCCTCCTCTCCCGCTGACTAATCCTCCACCTCTCGCCTCCCTCACCCTCCCACCGAGCTGCGGATGACTGTGACGTTTGTTGTTGTTTTATCTGCTCAAATGTGGATGGATGCGCTTTCAAATTAGAGGAGACAGAGTGGATCCCAAAGCCCGGTTTCAGGCCTCAGACCTCGGCTCCGGCACCGCGGCGGCGGCGGCTCGGGTGACGACGGGGCCACAAACCTCAGGGAGAGGACCTGCACTTCAGCCAAGCTGAATATACGTTACAGTGCAGGAGCCAGCGCTGGCGTCCAATGAACGCGCGGGGGAACCTCCCGGTTGACCAGAAGCCACAGGCTGAGCCTCACAGGCTTTAAGCTCTTTACTTCTACAGATTTACCGTGGACGCGCGGCGACGGACCAGGCTTCCACCAGGTCAGTGCTGGCATTAAACAGGGACAGGGCTGCTGTCCTGAGCTCCGCAGCCTCTCAGCAGGGGGCGTCGCGACCAGCAGCAGCGTCGTAGTCTTCTGACCTCACAAGGGTTTCACCAGAAATGACCAGAGTGAGAAATGGGGTCAAGGGTCAAGAGTGGGAGCAGCACAGCATCACACCACAGCCCCGGCGACCGCCGCTTTAAGCCCGAGGGTCCTCGGACCCTGCTCCCTGCCTCCACCGAGGCAGACGGGCGTCGGGACCGGTGGAACGGGACGGACTGCATTCTCCCATAGTGACACGCTCAGCAGCAAACTGATTCACCATCAGCTGCCTCCACGTCCCTACTGAAACTCTGACGCTTTGCTCGGAGCTGAGTGTGTGTCAACGGCCCGTCGCGGCCGCGGGTGAAGCGGGTAAACATGGAGGGGACGGTGTTAAATGTGGTGCTACAGGTGCCGGGAGGCCTGTGTGAGGGTTTAAAGGGGGAGAGACATCACGAGCAGCCTCCGATGAACGGACTGGTGTGTTGTTGCTCCCTGCAGACAGATGAACGCTAATGTTACAGTGGAAGACAAACCTCTGCTTATAACGACGAGCCCTTTTACTGCCGTTTCATATGATGTCTGTCCACAGAGTATTTGCTGAAGTCAAGCCTGGGATGGAGCCATGGCGCTGCGCTCATATGTAGGAAAGGAAGCGGACGCGTCCCGCTCTCCGCAGCGGCCGCTGAAGGAACGTGGTGTTTCGGAGGTTAGAAGCCCGTGACCCACGGGAAGCTGTATTTTATTACTGACAGTCAGGGAGGGATCGATGCGGATCGATCCCGCTGTAAGTTAATATGGCTAAAACACCTATCAGGACAGATTAGGATATGAATACTCAACCGCTTTAAATGGGCTTTGATTTTTCAACAAGTGTTTTAAAAACAGCCCCTGGGTTCATTTTTTATCCTCCGTCGTGTAAACGTGTTGCGAAATGGAGTCAAAAGTGGCTAAAGTCGACACGTTCGTTGCGTTGTCGCGCGCAACGCGTCTTCTACAGACGAGCGCAGTGACAGCGGAGCTGGATGGAGGTTCCTGAGGAACGTTTGGAACGTTGTCACGAGAATCGGCGCGCGCCACCGTTTGGACTCTCTGGGTTCTGTGGAGCCAAGTTCCTACCTGGGCCGTGTGAGATCCGCGCGTTTCCCCGGCTCCGAGCGTTCCAGCCCGACTACAGGCTCGGCTCGTCCTCGGCTCCGAGTCGGTGCCGCTCCAGACCTTCGCGAAAGAGCACAGCGATCCACGGCGCCGCAAAGCCGCTTAAAACAAGTCCAGCGATCCAGCCGCACGGACGCGGGCGACCATTCCTCCAATTGCTCCAATTGTCTGTCCACTTTTTACCGTCGTGACCCGCGCCGCGCGTCAAGCCGGCGCTCGCACCCGCTCCCCGGGAACTGCAGCCCGCAGCGCAGCCGTGGGACGCGCTCGGACCGGGGTCGCTCGCTCGCTCGCTCGCTCGCTCGCTCACGCGCTGCCGGGCGTCTTCACCCGCAGCATCCTCCGCTGGTGCGCGTTTGGGCAGGTGATGGTGTGAGCGGACGGAGCGCCGGGACAGTGGAGCGAGAGACGCAAAACGCAGCAAAAAAGCAGGCAGCGGCTCCGGGCGTCCGGTTGGTTCCCTGCGCTCTGCAGCCTCCAGGTCAGTCCGCCTCCCGTCCAGCACGGAGCAGGTCGCGCGGCTGTACTGTGTGTGATGAGAAAGTGGAGTGAATCCAAACGACTGCGCTCCGCTCCGCTCCGCTCCTCGCTCTCTCTCCCCCTCCCTCCCCCACACTCCCTCATACACCACAGATAGGCGGAGCGCGCGCCCAGCGCAGCCAACTCCGTGGATTTCCCAACATTTGATGGTCTGCTCTTTATGTATATTTATTCATAATAAAGGCGCTGTACGCGACCGAACCGATGATAATGGACCTTATGGGCTTCTCCACAGTTTAAAGTGTGAAGCCACGGAGCCACAGGTACTGATCCGGTCAATCAAACTGGACCCCGCTGCTCCGGACGCGCTCACTGCTTTAACGGGGTCTTCGGCTTCAGGAAGTCTCCGTCTGAACTCTTACTGTCTTTTTCTCTCATTTACAGTAAACACACGCTCGTATTGTCGCTCTCTCTCTCTCTCTCACGGCTCCGTCCCGTCGCGGAGGAGAGGAGCTGCCGGTCCTCGCGCTCTGAGCGCCACCTACAGGTGACAAGCGGCACGTGAGCAGGGCAAACAAAATGGAGACCGCGTAGAAGGCGCTGGTCGTTGTTGGACAGAAGTGCTGTTGTGTAGAGAAAAGGCAAAGCAGCTTATGGGCCGTGACATTACACTCAACACGCGTGGATTATGATTCGGTTCCAGTGCATTAGTGGCTTAATCCAAATGCAAGAATTAAAAGTCATAATTTCAACTGTTGTTAGAAAACACACCACTGTAAATATTTACATTGTATTATTGTTATTTGAAATATTAAATAAACAAGACATTTTAATATTTCACAACAAACTGCATCGTCAACAAAATCACCAACAAAGAAAAAGAGCGCAAACACAGATTATCTGCAGTGAGCGCTGACGTATGGATCCAGGAAAACCTGGCAGCTCCACCTTCAGACACACAACACGAGGCGCTACTTTAAGGAAGAAACACGTCACATTTACAGCTCCTGGACCCCTTCAGCGATAAATGTGCCTGTAAATGAACAGACGTGTGCTGACGTTGGGGCCTCTGTGTTTGTTTCTGTCAGGCTCAGCGGGGCCTGGATTCATAAGTACTGTAAAAGTAGCACAGCACCAACATCCTCGTACAATTACACTTACAGGGGGTGAAAGTATTTAATGGCTCCTTGCAGAATGTTTATAATACAGGATACATAATATGATTTGATTACGGCTGTTGAATAATTCATGTGAACACACTGTTAATGTGACTGAGGCTCGTTTTAACTACTTAATCGTACCAGGGTTTTGTTTTGTGCATATTTATTGACTGATAACGTGAAGTAGAAGCATCTCCAAACTGAACGCAGGTTCAGGAGCTCGAGGTGAATGATGGGCGTCACGTTTCCACAGACGCAGACTGACGACGGGACAGCTGCAGTTTGGACCGGAACCGGCGGCTGAACATGTGTGTCGGTGGACAGCAGGCAGCGCTACCTGGATGCTACTGGTTTCACTGCTGTAACAAAACCAGTCATTTTCCCTCCTCTTGACATTTCTGAGAAATAGTCACTGTAGCTGTTTTGCTGCGCGACTGATCAACATCTGTGTAAATATCCAGGAGGAAAGTGATATTTACAGCAGTAAAGATCAGAGAGACGCAGGACTCCGTTTCACAGGATGCTGCAGCTGCAGCAGCTCCTGAGCG
>NC_040890.2:19810883-19820883 GCF_900634795.4 Betta splendens | reverse complement strand
TCTGTCTGTCTGTCTGGTCCCTGTCTGTCTGTCTGTCTGTCTGTCTGTCTTCTGCAGCTCTGCTCTGCTGCACTCGCTCATAATCGCAAGTTAAAGTCTCCTTGTCTGTCGTTCAAGCTGTCGCAAGACGTCTGATGCCATTAATGCCTTTAAAAGGTCCTGCTTTAAATCTTTTACAACAAAATGTATTTCTTTAGAAGCTGCTGAACAAGACCATGTTACATTCATGTAAAATACTAGTTAAACAAAAGAAAGAACAGGAGAGCAAATTGTGTTTGTCCTCATCTCCGTTGTTTCGTTGGAACGTTTCTAAGTTTGTATTTGTGGCATCGTCTCTTTGAAACGAGCAGAGAAGCGTCGTGGAACAGCTCTGGGGTTCTGTCGTACCTGCAGACAGACGGACTGGAAACAACACGCAGGCAGGAAACACACAGACAGACTCTCGCTGTTTAGGAAATGAAGCTAATTACCGTGGTATTAAAAGCAAGAATCTCTATAAGCCTCCACAGACCTCCTCAGATAATCATCATTAATCATGGAACAAAGAGAAACTGTTGCCGGAAAAAAAACAAAAAACAAAGACAGGACATGAAAGAAGTCCACTATGATTCCCAGAGAGCATTGCTGTATGAAACACCCAATCAGAGTTTCAGCAAAGTTAAACTGTATTAATCCAAGTGGCCCAAAGTGAGGTCGTCAGGGGGCAGGGACAAATGGAAAGACACTGATAAGAATATTAATTATTAAATTGAATCATTGAATTATTAATGAACAAAGTAATTCAATGGTACTAAGAATGAAAGTAAAGCAAAAAGTAAAAGTCCCTGATGAGGAATTCAGCACAAATGATTCATTGGAAGGAGAGATTATTAAAAACGTCCCCTGTGACATCTGCACCGCGCCAACGTTCCAGCTCATCCTCCAGATGGAGCTCAGTTCTCCGGCTGGACGTGGACACCTGAACGCAGCACGTTTAATGAAGCAGCCACTGCTCAGGTTTCCAGCAGATGTTGAATTCAGACACCAGAGCTTTAATTAGGTGCAACACTGATGTAGGGTGGAAGGCCAATACATAATAATATATTCTGTTCTTTATTATGTGTAAGTGTAATGTCCACATTCAAAGATTTACATGCAGTGGCAGCGCAGTCGCCTGTTCCTGTAACAAAGTCTAATGGGTTCAGAGTTTAGGTCACAGATGTAGCGTCGCTGACTTTCTGGCAGATGACATCACCTTCTGTTCCATCACAGATACACAATTAATATCTTCCATTTAATTAACCCTGACTGAGGAATTCTAACCTTTAGCCACAATTCAGCTGCAGAGTGCACGTTTATTAAAAGGACAGCAAGTAGAAGTAAAACTAGTTTAAACAGGCCAGAGTCAGGTTTGTCAGTGAGCCTCCACCGGTCCCGGATGTGGTTGAGCTATTGGAGATACATGTATGGTTTAAACTAAGATGGTCAAGCTAAGCTAACGTTAGCTTCGTTAGCAGCATCTATTCAGAGTCGTTGATGGAGACAGTTCTGCAGTTCATTTCATTTAGATCTCATTTAAGCAAAGGCCGTCCATCTGCCTGGACTGGATGGAGGCGCCTCCCGTGGATCAGGCTATAGGACAAGAGACTGTGTGGATGCACACAGATGACAAAAACACAATGAGGTGAAGGTCAAAGGTCATCCAGAAAAATACACACAGATTGTTGGTTCAAGCAGCGTTTCTCCTTCTGGAGGAAGCTGTTTTGCATTCAGCCCGCTCATCTCGTGCCGCTTTGATGAATAGACTATAATCTGTAATCTGCCGTGGCTACCTGCTGCTAACGAGCCAAATTAATTAGACCCCGACAGTAAACATCTATTGATACGATCAGATGAAACTTTATTGATCCCTGAGGGAAAATCTGCGTGTAGCAACAAACAGTAACAGGAAACCACAGAAGACCAGCGCAGAGGGAACATGACATAACGGTACAGACACATGAGATGGAGCTGAGTGTAACAGAGGAACAACAATGGAACGCCAAAAGACCAAAGCTGTGACAATTAGAGGAATATCTGCATGAAAGAGAGACAAATTGCATGCGTAGCAAACACGTGCCAAGGTTCTGTAAATAAACCTCTGGAGGATAATCTAATTTGTAGCGTGTGTGTAGGAAATGTAGAGAATAAACAACGAGTCTCTGCTGGAAGTTGAACACTGACGCTCTGACTCTGAGGAGAGCTGTCGCCAGTTGTGACCAACAGGAGGACGCAGCTATGAGCTGACAGCTGACCTCTGACCTCTGACCGTGTCAGGCAGCAACACAACCACTGGTTGGACCAGCAGTTCGTGTTCACCAGGTCTGAGTCCAACACGTTGCTCTGTTTGTCCACTTCCTGTTTCACTACAACTGCAGGTTGCCAGAAACATTCTTTATGCAGCGACACTTAACACACTAAACGTTCAAACTGCATCTGCTTCACCAATAACATGTATTTGCTTCTGCTGAATTGGAAATTTGGGGTATGGCCCTTTTACCAATTGTCTCTACATGTTTCCAAGCAGTAAGGCACCATTAGTGGACGGAATAATCTGCTTTCTCTGTCATAAAAGCACCAAACAACATTTGTGCAGAAGAACAGTTGAAAAGGCTCCTAATGAGTTGCATTCTACCCAAACACAAACTACTAGCAGCAGCAATCAGCCTCATTCTTCCCATGCAGCTACAGTAAACCTGATGTCATGGGCAGCAGCAGGGTGTTGATTGAACTTAATATTGTGGATTGTGTGTTGTATGCCTACATATGTTGGAGTAGTTGCTTTTCAATGGCCCACGGGAAAAGAAAACGAAGCATTAATGGGATTTTAAAATAATATTAACTAATTATAATCATTTAGCAGCTTATATGTTGATACGTCTGCCTCAGAGTCCTGTTTGAAAAGAATAATCACACACAAACGCAGCACTCTGCTCTTCCAATTTGCATGTGTAAAGAGTTGAACATGTGCTTTGTTTTCGGTCGGAAGCCACTCGGTGCTCGGATGTGAAGGGCACCGCGTTCAGACGCACACTGAATTGTTTACTACATGTAGCTGACAAGTGCCAAGAAATTGCCAGCAATGTTTTCAGCAGCTTTGCAGAGAGTCGTGGATAATCTGCAGCGCCCACATGAAATCAGCCTCTTAACGCTACGCTAATCATCTGCAGCTTGGAAGTCAAACTCTTTGTCTGCGCCTCCAAAGGTTTGGGAGAAACTGCCAACATGCAAACAAAGCAGAGCGATCGCCCGACGTGCACCTGAACGTGACAGTGTGAGCAGGACCGAGGCGCTGGACCCTCCCAGCAGGGTGCCTGCTGTGCACCAACGGGCACTTTACAGACACAGTCATTTGAAAGCAGTGTCTTCTTTAACAGCACATTTGATTTGATGTAATCTGTCGGAAAAAATGACTTTACTCCAGAGCTTCCTGCAGAACGTTGGTCTTCCCATTTTTTCTCATTTCTCCCGAATGCACCGCTACCATGGACCTTCAGAAACAGGCAGTGAAGACTGGTGAACCTCAGAGGTCTCACACTCGTTGAGTGTTCAGGAGCGAGGCCAGGGGTCGCTGGGTCTGTCAGTGAGGATGCGCACGGTTGGCCTCGCGCCGGCTGCACCGCGCGTCCCCCGGCCGAGCTCCAGCTAATGGCTCCTATGTGACATTTAGATAAAGGTGAGAGGGAAAAGGTTCAGTAAACCCATCGTCAACCTTTAACCTCCCATCCAGGAAGTCAAAACACAGCCAGCAAGTCTGACATTTCCTCCACACAGCACTTTATTCAGCTAATTAACCCGTTAGTCAGATGACCTGCTGCACAAAAGGACGAGAGCCGACTCTGGACCGACTGGACCCTCGCTGCTTCTGCTTCATTGAACTGAAGCTCGTCTTTTGTGTGGAGTTATGATAAATATCTGCTCCCATGTACAGGAACATTGATGCTTCTGTTTTGTGACTAATTTGGTGAGACATTTAAAATGTTTTTAAAAATTTTGAGCAAAACTAAAAATCATATTCTGTCACTTTTGTTTGTGTTGACGACACAATGTGTGATTTTCAGGCAAATCTTCTCTTCAACATTGCCCCAGACGCAACGTTCACACGTCTCACTTAAATTTGTCCACAGGGACGTTGAGCTTTGTTCATTCAGCTACATTTACACAAGATCATAAACGTCTGTGGAAGTTGATAGAATGTCTGTCTGCAAATGTTTTGAAATGAGCTGGAGTGGCAGCAGCCTGTAATTGGCTAATAAGACAATAAGGATGGTGAGCAGGTAACGGGCTGAGCGGCACAAATCATCCATGAGTGGGCTCTATTTATCGGCACCGTTACCATGGAGACGGAGGTCACGTCTGTGGTTGATAGGTGCTTTCACGTACACAAATCAGCATTAATTGCCATGTAGAGAGGAGCCAGAGAGGCCTGATTAACAGGTTAGCAGGTTAGCCAATCAGGCGAGAGCAACATCAACAGTAAGGTGACTGTGGGCGGGGCCGCGGTCACTGCGTCTGACTGGCCGGGCGTCACGGCAACAGAAACAGGTGTAAACATGATGGTTGACCTTTGACCCCTCTTTGAAGAGACGCTGTTCATTATCCCATTACAGGAGTGGAAACAGAACTCGCACGAGGTCCCTGCACCACTCGCTCACTCTCCCTCGCTCGCTCGCTCCATCTCACACTAGGAATAAACAACCTTGTTGTGAGAGGCCTAAAGTGGAAAATTGTGTTGTTTGCGTTGGTTATGAAGCCGTGGCGGGAGCTTTCACAGCGCTCCATCACTTGCTTCAGTGGAGCTGTGATGTACGACTCTGTTATTCATACAGGTGATTAGATCTGTAAGCGGCAGCAGAAGGATCAATCCCAGACCAGGCAACACTTGGATAAACGTGTCAGTGAGGGTGTGTGCGGTGTATCTGTCCTTTATATTTATCTTATGGCATAGGTGAGCCCGCCTCCATCCATCCACTGCCTTCCGGCCTCACAGAAACAAGACGCTGTCCAGACGCTGTCAGGTTTGTTCAGGCTTCATACAAACAGCGCCCCCAGTGGCCACGCTGTTGCTCACGCACGTACTGTCATGTTTGCTTCAGAGGCTTTTTTCCAATTTCACTATGTCCATTAGTGAGATGAATTCTTTCAATACAGAAGCATTAATATCTCCCATGAGACGCAGAAAAAAACAGTTTTCAGTCACACGAATGAAGAGCAAATAAGAATCCTACTGATGCACGTTGTGGTATCACAGCATCACATCGGGGCAGCAGCTGCAACAGACGATCGGTTGAAGCGATCGCTGAGGGAGCACGAGGTTATAAAGTTGTTCTCTTAACATCACTTCAGGACGGCTTCACCCCGGCTGCGTCTGCCAAGACTGATGTTTACAGGTTGATTCTCTCTGAAGAGTCCTTTCAAAACGCTTCAAAACGCCGGCGCGATGTGAACAGAGACGCACAACAGAGATGAAGAGTTGTGTTTTCAAATTCAAATGGCCTGGTGCGGATGTGTTCTCTCTCCACCACATCAGTTGCCATGGCACCCGCTGGAAAATATTGCCAATCAATCTGACAGCCCCGCCCCCAACAGGCACACACACACACCGAAGTACACACCTTTCAGCACTGATCCATTTGTTGTACACGTGTGTGTCATCATCCTTTGCAGTTAATGCAACCACACAGCTATTTAGCATCTCATCTTATTGTGCTTGAGGTCTCCATGGCAACAGTGAGGTCACCACTAACAGAGGGCTGATTAGCATTAATTATTATTTATGATTATTCAAGACTTCATCCACTGTTCTGCTATTTATCATTACTGTATATGACAGTGTGTGAAGACAAACCAGTTTTGTGGTAAAATGCTCCTCACTGACTTATTCAGACTCTGCAGATGATCTTTTAAAGCTGGTTCTCTAGGGGCTTATCCTCAGAGTATAAGAGGGGTGAGGCCCTATAGTTCATCCTCTGAGGGTGAGGCCCTATAGTTGATCCTCTGGGGGTGAGGCCCTATAGTTGATCCTCTGGGGGTGAGGCCCTATAGTTGATCCTCTGGGGGTGAGGCCCTATAGTTGATCCTCTGGGGGTGAGGCCCTATAGTTGATCCTCTGGTGTTGTGGCCCTATAGTTGATCCTTTGGGGTCGAGGCCTTGTAGTCATCCTCAGGAGATGGCCCAGGATGCACATGTGAATCAGGCAGAACGTGCAGACTCGTCTACACCCATTATATTTGCTTCCATCTATCTTGTTTTCTCTCATGTTTTATTAATCAGTACTAACTGACCAACGCCACAACCTGATGCCCGTCAGTTGCTGAGAGCTCTCTTCTTTGAGCCACATTTTTTATTTTCGCTTCGACAAGGATCCTCAAGAGCATCCTTGATCCCACTCCAGCTTTTTTTTCTTATGGAAACCTCATTTGCTGCTTTACCTTTGCTGAAATGATGCACCAGACTCTGTATTTAACGGCGCTAAATTAAATTATTTCAGCCCTGGTTCTGAGGTCAGCTAGGGATGAACTGTATTCACTGCAGATCAATAAGCATCGCATTATGAAAACTCATCCAGCGACAGGACTATTCTTCACTCAGCTCCAGTGTCACGTTGTCATTGTTGTTCTTTTGCAAAAATTAATTTGCTTCTAAAACTGTAGAGTTGTGACTTGAAACGTGATGCTTTGAATGATGGAGAAGCTTTCATGAGATCTGTGCTCGTTCCTTTTGAGTTGCTGGACGCCTTTCAGGGCTGAAGGGCTGTATTTGTCCTATGCAGTACTTACATTTTCTAACTGTCAGGGATCTTTAACAGACTAAAGTCAGAATTAACAGACCCTAGTCCATGATCCATTAAGTTCTGCGCGTGGTGCGTTTAGGGTCAGGAAGCGGCTCACACAGTAACACAAATCTGAGCTCATTAACGCTGCAGTGGAATAAAGCCACACCCAGTTTGTGCAGAGATCAGCAATGACGGAAAAGCTGCATCATTTCTTGATGCTCATTTACATTAATAATGAAACATGGTTGCCTGGTTCTGAATATTCTGGTTTGTAATGAGCTTCGGAACCAACACTGTTAAAGGACTGAGTTTACTAAGTGAACTCTTTCCTACGGGTCTTCACACAAACACACTGCTTCATGAGTGAGACGTCCTGAAGCTCTGCAGCAGCTCAACAGATGCAAGCGCCCGCTGCGCTGCAGCGCTAGCTGACGGAGGTTCCGCTCGGACCGGAGGCTCCGCTCGACCGGAGGTTCCGCTCGGACCGGAGGTTCCGCTCGACCGGAGGTTCCGCTCGGACCGGAGGTTCCGCTCGACCGGAGGCTCCGCTCGGACCGGAGGTTCCGCTCGACCGGAGGCTCCGCTCGACCGGAGGCTCCGCTCGGCCCGGTACAGCCTGCCTGCGTCAGTTCTAAGCTCTGCTTTAGATTGGTTGGGAACCGAACAGCCACCGCTCAGCTGCAAAACAGTCAGCGGAGACACGTCAGGAAATGAGCTAATTAACATAGGTGAAGCAGCAAAATGAAGCATGAAGCACTTATCAGACGTTGGAACACGAGGGCGTGCGTCTGATAAAACTAATCTGCAGCCACATCGCAGAGCTTTAATAACGGAGGTGTAGATGTTGTCGAGTGTTGTCGAATGACCTCTCACTCAATTAGTGGCGACAGGTTCAGGCCTGTGATCTGAAGTGAAGCGGTGGGAGACGACGCGCTGTGACTCACACATCACGACACAGAACAGTCAGACTGCAGAGGAAACACACACACACGCAGACACACACACACACACACACACACACACACACACACACACACACACACACACACACACACACACACACACACACACACACACACACACACACACACACACACACACACACACACACACACACACACTCGCTTCCAGAAGCTGTTTTGTTTCGGGGCTGTTTCTAACAATATGGCTGTCAGGCTGACTGACAGCTCTCTGTGTGGTGGATTGAGGCATCAGGTGACACCCGGAAACAAACTGACAGTTTGCTCGTGTGTGTGAGTGAAAGAGAGAAAGTGGAAAAGGGAGAGAGAGCGAGAGATCGTCAACAAGTGTAATCCTGTCAGGGCTTGACGCGTGGAGATGTACTGACAGCGTGACACACTGATGCCCAGCGTCGCGCCGGTGCTCCATCCAGAAAAGCAGCACAGCACTTCATTTCCCAGAGTTCCTAGCTGAACCATATCAGACCATTCTCCTGCTAATGACTGCTCTTTACCACTGAATACTGACAAACATTTACAGCTGGATTCATGGAGAAAAGTCTAAATAGATGCAAAAGTCGAGTTTCATCACCTTTGTCTCAGTAACTGATGAAACGCGATGATGACGCTCGGAGCCGGGTCTCGTCTTACTGAGGCGTCCAGTGACTGACTGCGATCCTCGCTGCATGTCTGCCTCCCCCAGTTAACAAAGGCTAAATGTCTGCACCACTTATTATTTATAGCGTGCACAACCAGCTCACAGGCATTTTTACCAACTCCCATCGATGCCTTGAATGCAGCATGAGCCACAGCTGGGTGAAGTGCGAGGGGGGAATGATGGGAGATGGAGGCCTCTCTGCCTGGGGCCGTGTGAGGGCACAGGTCTGTAGTCCGATTCCCACGGGTGCTCATTAGAGAGCCGCCACTCAGAAAACACACCTGCCGGCAGCCAATGAGACGCTGCCCTGCAACCCACGCAGGTTCCGCCCACACAGGAACCAGCGCTAACACACTCGCTAACGCGGCCTAAACACTGGCACACACGCCGTCACGACGGCTAATCTGGTTTGTCAGAGAGGTAGAAGCAAATGAAACCAGGATGAACGCCGTCCTCTCTAACGGAGGAGAGGCTTCCTCTGCAGGTCGCCAAGTTTCCATCAGACAGAACCGCTCACACGTTCACAGTCTGAGCCAGAAGCTGAGGCGCTGTAGTGAGGTTCTGGGAAGGTCCTGTCAGCGGGCGATGGGCTTCCTGCTTAGAAAGGGGCCGTTAGCGTCTGCTGACACGGTGAGAAGATCTGTAAATACCATAGCTCCAACTCACTGAGAGGCTCTGTTTGGACCCGCCCTCTTCCCGACCTCCCGTCCTCATCCTATGGAGGGTCATGGAGGCCAACCCCTGCTCCAGCGGGTGAGACGCTCTGTCAGGCTCCTGTAAAAGCATTACTGCCATTTTCCACCTCTGACTGACAAGGGGCATGGCTGCAAACCTTTATTCTGCAAGAAGAAATGATGATGATATCCTGTGAAGTACGTGAAATTGCAGGTGTGATGAGGGAAGAGCCGAGTGGATATGAGGGAAACAGAGAATTAGAGGGACAGGGAGGAGGCGATGCAGGAAGGAGAGGTCAGAACTCCTTTCATCTCTCCAGCTCAACTTCAAAGGCGACATCGCCGCCGCTTTGATTCCATCAGCACCTCCTGTCTGAGGAGGAAGAGGAGGAGGAGGAGGGAGGAACAGCTGCTCCGTCCACACATATACCCCTAATCTATATCTGCATTGTTATGTTCTTGCCAAACAGCATTAATTCATAATTAAAGTGCAGTCATGGTTAATGTTGTCACAGAAGCAGCAGCCTGACCTGAACCCAAATAAATGGACCTCGGACCAATCAGAGCTCGTTTAGAGTGGCTCTGATCCACCATCACGGAGCTGCCTCGGGTGGAGGCCTCCGTCGCCCGCTCTGGTCTGTGGTGCTGTAGTTCTGGGAATGAGGAAGACCACTGGTCTGGACCGACAGGGACCTGAAACTGCTGCCGAAGCCTCAGCACCTCAGCAGCAGGGCCGACCCGGGTCCAGGCGCCGTCAGCCACAGCCTTGGGAGGTTCGGTTCTACCAGAGCAGCTTTAGGCTTAAGAAGTCCAGCGTGGGACGAGAGGGACATCCGGGCATCAGGTTCTCTGTTACTGGACCTCTGTTACTGGACCTCAGACGGTGCAGCCCGTGACCCGATCTCCGACCCTGCG
>NC_040890.2:19803383-19805883 GCF_900634795.4 Betta splendens | reverse complement strand
TGGACCAGCGCCTCCTTCCTGGACCAGCGCCTCCTCCCTGGACCAGCGGGCCCTTCCTGGACCAGCGCTTTCTCCCTCCTCCCTGGACCAGCGCCTCCTCCCTGGACCAGCGCCTCCTCCCTGGACCAGCGCCTCCTTCCTGGACCAGCGCCTCCTCCGTGGACCAGTGCCTCCTCCCTGGACCAGTGCCTCCTTCCTGGACCAGCGCCTCCTCCGTGGACCAGTGCCTCCTCCCTGGACCAGCGTCTTCTCCCTCCTCCCTGGACCAGCGGGTCCTCCCTGGACCAGCGCATTCTCCCTGGACCAGCGGGCCCTCCCTGGACCAGCGGGTCCTCCCTGGACCAGCGGGTCCTCCGTGGACCAGCGCCTCCTTCCTGGACCAGCGCCTCCTCCCTGGACCAGCGCCTCCTCCCTGGACCAGCGCCTCCTCCCTGGACCAGCACCTCCTTCCTGGACCAGCGCCTCCTTCCTGGACCAGCGCCTCCTTCCTGGACCAGCGGGTCCTCCCTAGACCAGCGGGTCCTCCCTGGACCAGCGCCTTCTCCCTGGACCAGCGCCTCTTTCCTGGACCAGCGGGTCCTCCCTGGACCAGCGGGTCCTCCGTGGACCAGCGCCTCCTCCCTGGACCAGCGGGTCCTCCCTGGACCAGCGGGTCCTCCGTGGACCAGCGCCTCCTTCCTGGACCAGCGCCTCCTTCCTGGACCAGCGCCTCCTCCCTGGACCAGCGCCTCCTCCCTGGACCAGCGGGCCCTTCCTGGACCAGCGCTTTCTCCCTCCTCCCTGGACCAGCGCCTCCTCCCTGGACCAGCGCCTCCTCCCTGGACCAGCGGGCCCTTCCTGGACCAGCGCTTTCTCCCTCCTCCCTGGACCAGCGCCTCCTCCCTGGACCAGCGCCTCTTTCCTGGACCAGCGCCTCCTCCCTGGACCAGCGCTTTCTCCCTCCTCCCTGGACCAGCGCCTCCTCCCTGGACCAGCGCCTCCTTCCTGGACCAGCGCCTCCTTCCTGGACCAGCGCCTCCTCCCTGGACCAGCGCCTCCTCCCTGGACCAGCGGGCCCTTCCTGGACCAGCGCTTTCTCCCTCCTCCCTGGACCAGCGCCTCCTCCCTGGACCAGCGGGCCCTTCCTGGACCAGCGCTTTCTCCCTCCTTCCTGGACCAGCGCCTCCTTCCTGGACCAGCGCTTTCTCCCTCCTCCCTGGACCAGCGCCTCCTCCCTGGACCAGCGCCTCCTTCCTGGACCAGCGCTTTCTCCCTCCTCCCTGGACCAGCGCCTCCTCCCTGGACCAGCGCCTCCTTCCTGGACCAGCGCCTCCTTCCTGGACCAGCGGGTCCTCCAGCGCTGTCTGTACGCGTGGCTTCTGTTCGCGGTGTCCAGCATCACACGCCGGCGCATCAGTGGTGCCGTGTTCACGACTTTCCCACTGTGAATCCACAAAGTGCTGCAGGGCTCTGAAACTTTTCCAGCCTTTCATCCTGGCGCTGTGAACTCTAGCAGCTGGGGATTTCCCCCTGATCCGTATGTTCTTAGGTTCAAACCGACACAGGGGAGCCGCAGCAAAGCCACGGCGAGCGTCTGCAGGAAGCTGCTGCCGCGCGTCGAGGTCCTGCTTTCGTCAGACTTTAAAGGCGTCGGCCTTCGCTCTGCTCTGCTCTCACTCAACACTGACTTAAAGCAGGAACAGCGTCTCCAGGTCAGTGCGATTTTAAAGCCACACGTGCGTTTTCTGTCTCTGTCTCTTCGTTTCCTCACGTCAGCGCTGTGTGAAAACATCCTCGTGAATGGATTAAACAATATCAGTCAACTAAAAACTGCCTGAACCCGTTTGTCTGGAACCAGCGACCTTCAGTGTTGCATTAACAATTTAAAGAGGATGAAAATGGCCGCTCTCCTGCTGCAGCTGAAGGAAGGAGAAAAGTTCACTTTCAAACTTTCTTCCTCCAACTTCTCAACACTCAGGACGTTCCCTGTTGTCTCTCATAATGGAAGCGAAGGTGGACGTCCAGTGCGGGGTGTGTGTGTGTGTGTGTTTGGTGGGGGGGGGGCTGGGCTGGAGGTCAGCGTGGAGCTAATCTTTAGCTGTCAGCGCCGCCTGTTGTACGTTGCTTTTGTTCTAATGAGAGCGGCCGGTGTCAAACTGAGCCGCTGTGTTTGTGCAGGTCGGCATGAAGAACCCACACATTAGTCCGGGTAATGGGTTCAGCGCGGCCCCTCGCTCACATTTACAGTCTTTGACCTCTGACGTCTGAGCGCTGAGCTGCATCACTCGCGGGGGGGGGCGTGAACGGACGAAGCTCGTGGTCGGGTTTCATTATTGCAGCGGCGCCGAGGCCACGGGCCGGAGCAGCGCGGGGCCAGGGACGTGTTCCTCCATCTCGCCGCTGAATAGATAAATAATTAGCTGTGCTTCCTCTCCTCGTCCTCCCACACAGGGTTAAAGCGGCTGCTCCTCACCTCGCTTCGCAGGAGCACCAGAAAACAGGACCCCAGTCTGAGATGCAT
>NC_040890.2:19780883-19798383 GCF_900634795.4 Betta splendens | reverse complement strand
AATGACAAAGTGTAATGTGGGTCAGCTCCCAGTCTGGTGGAAGAAGAGCTCAGACACAAAGAGCAAATACTGCAATCAACAGAATTATTGTAGTAAATATAAGAACAGTAATAATTTTAATAATACGTTAATAATAATTCTTTCATTGTTTAAACATTGTTTTTTTTATTTAAAATGTCAGTGATCACAGTGAAAAACAGAAGCAGCTCTGTTTCTGAAAAATGCAGTGAAATCAAGAAATAAAATATTAAAAGCATTTTTCAGATGCTTTAATTTTTTTTCTTAGGTTTGAAAGGTGAGAGTTTTAAACTGAAGCATACAATAAAAACTTGTAAACTTGTAATGATGGTTTCCAGTCACCATCAGTCACCAGCTAACTGACATTCATCATCATCAACCCACTGACCTCTGACCTGACAAAAGCAGCCAGGAGGCGTTGGTGCAGGATAATCCACCGTACTGATACCAGCGGGCTTCCTGTTGGGGGGGGGGGGGCTGCGGTGTGGCCATTCTGCGCTAATGGCCTTCGTTGGATTAAGTGAGAGCGTTAAGCTACTTCTCGCTGTCGGCGCGAACAACAGCGTTAAGACCTCAGCGGGAGGCGGCAGAAAGGCAGACGCTCAGCTTTAATAAGGTGACGCAGGGGAAAACAGCGCGTGTTTACAGCTGCTGGCGTGGGGGGTCCGGCTACAAGGCGTAATCCCACCACAACAATTAAAAACTACAACAACGTCTGTCAATATTAGTATGAAGACAGATAGCAGCCGTCATGTCACTTTAATCCCTGATAAACCTGCTGCTGCTAATCCTTCATTTACTTCTGCAAACTGCTGTCACTCCCCATTCGCCACAGCAGCCGCACATTCATTTCCCCCAAAGTCCAGAAGGTTGAGTTTGAAATTTAAAGCTTCCGTGTCTTTGATTTAGGCCTTTTATTCGATTCCTTTCTTTAGCTGAGATTCTCAGACTTTTAAAAGTCTCCAGCAGGTGAGTTAGAAACGAAACACGTCCCAGCATCAACCTGAGCTGGAGGAAGAAGCAGCGTTGGGTCCAGGTCAGACCAGCTGCAGCGTTGGGTCCAGGTGGGACCTGCGGCAGCGTTGGGTCCAGGTGGGACCTGCGGCAGCGTTGGGTCCAGGTCGGACCAGCGGCAATGTTTGGGTCCAGGTGGGACCTGCGGCAGTGTTGGGTCCAGGTGGGACCTGCGGCAGTGTTGGGTCCAGGTCGCACCTGCGGCAGCGTTGGGTCCAGGTCGGACCTGCAGTAGCGTTTGGGTCCAGGTGGGACCTGCGGCAGCGTTGGGTCCAGGTCGGACCAGCGGCAATGTTTGGGTCCAGGTGGGACCTGCGGCAGTGTTGGGTCCAGGTGGGACCTGCGGCAGTGTTGGGTCCAGGTCGCACCTGCGGCAGTGTTGGGTTCAGGTCGCACCTGCGGCAGCGTCGGGTCACAGTTGGCTCCAACCCAGAATCTGTCCTTCACCTGTGGAAGACTTCCATCAGGACAGCTGCTAAATGATTAAACACAGGCACTTGCACTTCTCTTTGCTTAATATTTAATGGCTTGAGCTAAAATGAAATGAATCTAAATCCAATTATTCTAACGTCACCGTGTCCATCAGGTCCTTGAATGCTATGAATGAGGTGGTCACATCTTTCACTGTTGCTGCTCGTGGTCAGTGGCCGCTGATACTGACAGACCTTCTCTGGTCATTACTGATGCTTAGAACATTCAAGATGTGGGTTTCTCCATATTTAACAACACACAGCACACGCTGGTGTTGACGCCTGCAGACGTAGAGGATTAACAATCAAACATCAGTACTTCCTCCCTCACAGATTTGGATGTTGTCAGATGCGGAGCCTGAAAGGCGTTGGGCTCATGTGCGGAGCCCCGTCATGGCCGGAGCGCTGAGTCTGCGTCTAAATGACCTGATCCACGATGTTCTGGGCCCATTAGAAGCTGTGCAACACGTAAATCCTTAAATTGGATGAACCCCGGACAGAATCTGGCAACCGGTTTTCCAGCGGTTCCCTCGTCGATTCCCAGACTTCTCTGCTGCTCAGAGTAAGTGTTAATGTGACAGCCACTTTGAAATTAGGCAGAGGATTAAATTAGGGCTTTAAAAATCCTTTTGGAGTCGCTCATTCAGACGTGAAAAGATTAAGGGGCGACGATGAAAAGGGATTCTAGTTAAGACCTACATTATCGCAGACTTCAGTGCCCAGACAGAAAAAAGAGCGGTACATTTGAAGCCATTTGAGGATCTGTGTAAATGATTTCTTTATGGATGAGTGAATGAAATTATAGAGCAGAGACCAAGCGACTCTCTCGCTTATCAACCTGCAAATGGACGGGGGACGGTGAATCACACATACTTTCATTTCTGACAAAAAAGGCTCAGGGGCAGAGAGCTGAACATCAAGTTATTCACCTCAAGGTAATATTTACCGAGACGAGAGCGCGATGGAGAGAACAGGGAGGAATTCAACCTCAGCAGGAGTGGAGGGTGGAGAACGGATGATGGATGAACAAACACACGCAGATTTCAATTAAAACTAAATGGAAACGTCTCGTTCCTGCTTTCAGAGTGCTTTCATGGGTCCACTCTGCTGTCTGGTCACCTCTCATTGCTCCGCTCATTTCAGAACGTTGATTAGTTTGGAGACAATGAGTAAATCGATGGCTTGGGTTCCTGGGGCTGATTGCTTCCGGGGGAGGAGGCCGACTGAACCGGGACCTGAGCGCCATCGAAACGTCAGGCTGACCCTCAAAGACCTCCACATTCATGTCTCTGTCAGCGGATGCTGACAAGCAAGACTGCAGACTGATTCCGGATCTGTAGCTGGACCGGATTAACAGACAGACAGGCAGGCAGGCAGGCAGGCAGGCAGGCAGGCAGACAGAAAGAGAAACAGACAGACAGACAGACAAAAAGACAGGCAGACAGAGAAACAGACAGACAGACAGACAGACAGACAGACAGACAGACAGACAGGCAGGCAGGCAGGCAGGCAGGCAGGCAGGCAGGCAGGCAGACAGAAAGAGAAACAGACAGACAGACAGACAGACAGACAGACAGACAGACAGACAGACAGACAGACAGACAGACAGACAGACAGACAGACAGGCAGGCAGGCAGGCAGAAAGAAAGAGAAACAGACAGACAGACAGACAAAAAGAGAGAAATCGAGGCAGAGAAACCGAGAGGGAAACAGGAGAAACAGACAGACAGACAAAAAGACAGACAGACAGACAGACAGACAGACAGACAGAGAAACAGACAGACAGACAGACAGGCAGACAGAGAAACAGACAGACAGGCAGACAGACAGACAGAGAAACCGAGAGGGAAACAGGAGAAACAGACAGACAGACAGACAGACAGACAGACAGACAGACAGACAGACAGACAGACAGACAGACAGGCAGGCAGGCAGGCAGGCAGGCAGAAAGAGAAACAGACAGACAGACAGACAGACAGACAGACAGACAGACAGACAGGCAGACAGAGAAACAGACAGACAGGCAGAGAAACCGAGAGGGAAACAGGAGAAACAGACAGACAGACAGACAGACAGACAAAACAGACAGACAGGCAGACAGACAGAGAAACAGACAGACAGGCAGAGAAACCGAGAGGGAAACAGGAGAAACAGACAGACAGACAGAGAAACAGACAGACAGACAGACAGACAGACAGACAGACAGACAGACAGACAGACAGACAGGCAGACAGAGAAACAGACAGACATACAGACAGATAGACAGACAGACAGGCAGGCAGACAGAGAAACAGACAGACAGACAGACAGGCAGGCAGGCAGGCAGGCAGGCAGGCAGGCAGGCAGAGAAACAGACAGACAGACAGACAGGCAGACAGAGAAACAGACAGACAGGCAGACAGAGAAACAGACAGACAGACAGACAGACAGACAGACAGACAGGCAGACAGACAGACAGACAGACAGGCAGGCAGGCAGGCAGGCAGGCAGGCAGGCAGGCAGACAGACAGACACGCAGTTGCAGATAGTAGATCTGTACTCGAGGCAAACACACTCCATCTGCTGAACAGCACACAGAAACACATTTAAACTTTCCATTTCCATTTCCATTAACTGACACTCTCATCCAGAGCGAGTGCTGTGAATTCCCTCTTCACTTTTTACATCTGATGAAAGAAAATGTCATTACACAGAGAAGGAGACTTCTGTCTCCATCCAAACGTTTTCCAGGGCGCTGCCTTCAGCGCGTCGCTGACTTGTTAACGTGTTAATGTGCGATCGGTGGCAGGTCTGGAATCTGACCGTGACGCACACGTTAAAGCAAAGCCACCACGTCGAAGTCCTTCCATTAAAAGATCATTTCTAAAGACATTTGTGAAGCTGAGGAGGAACCAGACGAAAGCCGTCACAGGAAACGAGGAGCCGCCCCCGTGCGTGAGAGCCCTGCTCCAGTGTCTGCATCCACGCGGCTCCCACTGTGGGAGAAGGAACTAAACTGGTTTCAAACTGATCATCGTAAAGCGAAACAAATCAAGTAGAGTCGAGGAAGACGCCTCTGCTGGTTCATGTGTTCATCTGCGTCGGTGGCACGAACATTCTTATTATAAACATCATACGAACACAGAAATGCAGTGACTCAAATGATGTGACTACGTCTTGTCACACTGGAGACTGAATGAACTAAAGTTCTTCTCTGAAGGTAATAAATCCTGCGTCTCCACCTGACGTTTGTGCTTAACGAGGTGTAGACCTGTTGATAGGTGACGAGCTCATTAACACCCAGGTGTGACAGCAGAATCAGCTGCCTCGTCACTTCTTACCCACGAAGACGAGCTCTGGGTCGTATTTTAAGGAGCCCACGTCCTCACGTTTACATTGGAGCAGCGCCCATATTTCCGTTTCGTCCCATTTTAGTTTCTGTTCTAATGAACTTTTACTTTTCAAGCGTGGATTATTGTCATGTAAATAATGTGCTCAGTCTTTAATGGATGGGTTCTAGCTTGGAACTCCCTGTGTGTCTCCTGGTTCTGTCCAGAGGTTTGAGGCTTCACACTCTGGTTTATTATTCTTTCTGCACCAGAACAGCCTGGATGGGAATTCACTGAACGTGTGCCCCCATAATAACACTGCGTGTGGCCATGGCCGGCGGCGCTGACCTCACACTCTGGACGGGAGAGGAAGCGGCGGCCCGGGGGATTGTGGGTAAACCCTGTAGGCCTGCGGCTGCCTGTTACAAAGCTGCTGTGACAGCGAGCCTGGGGGGGGGGGGGGGTAGCCGGGCTGCAGGACGCCCGCCGAGGCCGGGGCCTGGGGCGATGCAGGCCGGGCTCGCGCTCCCGTTCGCTGTGTGCATCTGTGCTTTCAGCTCACGGCCCACGAGAGACGCCAGCAACGGTGCATTTGAATACACATTAAAGGTGTAAGTTTGTATGAGCAGCCTTCAGGGCTTCTCCACCTGCAGCTGCTTCTTTATCGCGACACGCTGGAACTTTCACGATCTGCATGTGTCATCAGGTCGTCTTCGGTTGAGTTTCTCACCAGCAACTTATGTTCAGAAACTTCAGCAGCGTTTCCTCCAGTTCCGTAAAACAGTTACTTATGTGTTCTATGTTTCACTGTTCAGGCTGAACTCCACACACACTGGGCTCCTGTAGTGAAAGGCTGATGAATCTAATTCAGCCTGAAGCCACATCACCTCCTAGAAGCAGGACACAGACCGCGAGGAGCTCGTGGCTCCACGTTCAGCTGTGAACGCTCAGTTCACAGCTGAACAAACCGTTCAGTTCGAGTTGAGGTCCGGGCTTTAAAGTTTGCAGATTCGGTTTTGCAGTAGCTCCGTGTGTGACAGACGAAAGCAAAAAGCTCCCAGCGCTGGTCTGGAACCTGATCGGTCACTACAGAGCCACTAAACGGGTTAAAGGCTCATCTGGATCGTTTAAAATGCCCTGAAAATACTACAGGACTGAAGAGGATCGTGACTGGGAGACGAGAGGCTGCACTGCACAGACAAGCAGCGAACGGCCCACGTGGAGTCACCTCCCAAAAACACTGGATCTGGATGAAGAATCCCAGCGCTCAGTCACTTTGGCAGCAGCTTCATGACTGTGAGTCTCAGGATGCGGATGTGAACGGAGCAGTTTGTTCAAGTCCTTGAAGTTTTAGATGAATGCAGCGATGCGGCGCTCGTCCCCGGTTCCGTCACAGAACGGGGATCGTTATTAACTCTTTGTGTAAGTGTTTCAATCTGATCACTCTTTCAGCTCCCTTTTCATTTCTCTCCACGGAGATGAGAAATGAAGAATGTGTAATTACCTGAAGGAGCGAGGCGACCAAACCTTCCGTTAGCGGCGCAGAAATCCTGCGGTAATGAGAAAAGGTAAGCCACTTACAGAGAAAGCGCTGCTATTTCCCTCACCTCACTTCAGGAGCTAATGACAGACGCTAACACTCGCTCTCCACCGCTGCTTAGCTACACCTTTCACCCTCTCCACAAGGTGTAAAAAAGGAAACTCCGAACAAAAACACTTAAATATACTAAATAGAACAGGCTGCTGGTGCTTTATTGGACCACTCTCCAGGAGTCAGATGTGAGGACGGACGCCCGGCCGGAGGCGACCGAGGCGTCTGCATCCACATTCACACAGAAACCAAAACCCAAAGTGGTTTCAGAGGTTTCAGAAGTCCTTTGGCTGTAAAGGATTACAGCAGAGCAGCAGTAATTAGTTGTGGCATAATGAACATTTGGCCCCGTGGCAGAGAATAATTAAGCAGCACTTACGGTGATCGGTAACGAGGTGACGGAGCCAGAAAACGTCCCAGCGCTCACAGAGCAGAGTGGGACTGGTTCCTGCTGCATTCACCAACATGCGTGTCAGTCATCCCGCTTGTCCCGTGTCCTTTCCAACACGCATGAGGATCACGTGTAATACAGGACAATGTGTGTGGAACATGAACAGAACCTGTTTGTGATGGTTCTACTGTTGCTCGTACACGGTGTCCGACAGGAAGTGAGTGATGCTGACGAACACTGGATGTGGTTCATGCAGGCGTCGCTTTACTGGTGTCGCTGTGAACCAGCTGACGGCTTCCAGTTCACCCTCCGCTCTAATTAGTTGTGTTTGTTTTGTGATGATGTCCAGCGTCACAACGCAGGTTGAGCAGCTGATGAGGTGGAGGACGAGGAGCAGGTCACCAACATGTCCCAGCGGAGCGAAGGAGCGCTGAGCTGCGAGGCACAAAACGCGTGGCAGAGCCGAGGAAGCGAGGAAGCGAGGAAGCGAGGACCCGAGGAAGCGAGGAAGCGAGGAAGCGAGGAAGCGAGGACAAAGGAGGAGCCGCAGACAAAGCGCTGTTTCCGTTTTCATGCTCCGTTTGGTTTCCTCCTCGTCTCCATCTCTGTGGCAGATCGACTTCTCTGCTTTCATGTTTACGTCAATTAAACGAAATCCTGGAGTCGTGTTAATTAATCAGCGTTTGAAGCATCGCAACGCGAGCACCGCCGCTTCCGACGGAGGCTTTTTACTGGTTTTCAGGAGCAGGAAGCTTTTCTGAGTGAATGCAGGATTAAACGCCTGCTCACGATGGAGATTTTCTGTAGTAAATGTCGACTTTTCGCTGCGTCTAATGTGCTTTACCTTCCTTGACATTACACCATGCAACCAGTCAGATTGACTCGTGAATTATGTCAAAAAATCCCACAGATGAAAGGCTGCTTTGAAAGCAGCGGTAAAGGAAATCAAGTCTTTCAGCCGGTGTTTGAATGCCGACGAGGCGCTGCCAGATCAAAATCTGATCAAACAATAACATTTTTCTCTTTTTTGATTGTGATTAGGCCTTTTTTTCCTGACAGCCACTAAAATAATTGTGAAAGTAATGAGATAGTGGCAGTTTTTTCTCCACTTTCTGTCTCCTTTCAAATAATGAAAAGATGATGAAAACAGCCGTGACTCCAGGAACCAGCGTTGCTGGGTGGGGAACACACTTCAAAGGGAATGATAAGCAAATGTAGCCGAGCTTTCGTTGTGAATTAAGTCAACCAGCCACTTTAATCAAACTGTTTCAGAGGAATCAACTACAAACACAGAAACACAGAAGAAAGCCAGATTGATTGTCAGACAGGACAGACAGACAGACAGACAGACAGGACAGACAGACCAGACAGACAGACAGGCAGGACAGAGAAACCGACAGACAGGCAGAGAGAAACCGAGAGGGAAACAGAGAAACAGACAGACAGACAGACAGGACAGAGAAACAGACAGACAGGCAGACAGACAGAGAAAAACGACAGACAGGCAGAGAAACCGAGAGGGAAACAGGAGAAACAGACAGACAGAGAGAAGAAACAGACAGACAGACAGACAGACCGACAGAGAACAGACAGACAACAGACAGATAGACAGGACAGACAGGCAGGCAGACAGACAGAGAAGGAACAGACAGACAGACAGACAGACAGACAGACAGACAGGCAGGCAGGCAGGCAGCAGGCAGGCAGGCAGGCAGAGAAACAGACAGAAAGACAGACAGACAGAGAGACACGGCAGGACAGAGAAACAGACAGACAGACAGAGAAACAGGACAGACAGACATACAGACAGATAGAACGACCGACGACAGGCAGGCAGACAGAGAAACAGACAGAACACAGACAGACAGACAGACAGACAAGACAGACAGACAGACAGACAGACAGACAGACAGACAGACAGACAGACAGACAACCAGACACGCAGTTGCAGTAGTAGATCTGTACTCGAGGCAAACACAATCCATCTGCTGAACAGCACACAGAAACACATTTAAACTTTCCATTTCCATTTCCATTAACTGACACTCTCATCCAGAGCGAGTGTGCTGTGAATTCCCTCTTCACTTTTTACATCTGATGAAAGAAAATGTCATTACACAGAGAAGGAGACTTCTGTCTCCATCCAAACGTTTTCCAGGGCGCTGCCTTCAGCGCGTCGCTGACTTGTTAACGTGTTAATGTGCGATCGGTGGCAGGTCTGGAATCTGACCGTGACGCACGCGTTAAAGCAAAGCCACCACGTCGAAGTCCTTCCATTAAAAGATCATTTCTAAAGACATTTGTGAAGCTGAGGAGGAACCAGACGAAAGCCGTCACAGGAAACGAGGAGCCGCCCCCGTGGTGAGAGCTGCTCCAGTGTCTGCATCCACGCGGCTCCCACTGTGGGAGAAGGAACTAAACTGGTTTCAAACTGATCATCGTAAAGCGAAACAAATCAAGTAGAGTCGAGGAAGACGCCTCTGCTGGTTCATGTGTTCATCTGCGTCGGTGGCACGAACATTCTTATTATAAACATCATACGAACACAGAAATGCAGTGACTCAAATGATGTGACTACGTCTTGTCACACTGGAGACTGAATGAACTAAAGTTCTTCTCTGAAGGTAATAAATCCTGCGTCTCCACTGACGTTTGTGCTCTTAACGAGGTGTTGACCTGTTGATAGGTGACGAGCTCATTAACACCCAGGTGTGACAGCAGAATCAGCTGCCTCGTCACTTCTTACCCACGAAGACGAGCTCTGGGTCGTATTTTAAGGAGCCCACGTCCTCACGTTTACATTGGAGCAGCCCATATTTCCGTTTCGTCCTCATAGTTTCTTTTGTTTAATGAACTTTTACTTTTCAAGCGTGGATTATTGTCATGTAAATAATGTGCTCTCTTTAATGGATGGGTTCTAGCTTGGAACTCCCTGTGTGCTCCTGGTTCTGTCCAGAGGTTTGAGGCTTCACACTCTGGTTTATTATTCTTTCTGCACCAGAACAGCCTGGATGGGAATTCACTGAACGTGTGCCCCCATATAAACACTGCGTGTGGCCATGGCCGGCGGCGCTGACCTCACACTCTGGACGGGAGAGGAAGCGGCGGCCGGGGGATTGTGGGTAAAGTAGGGCTGCGGCTGCTGTTACAAAGCGCTGTGACAGCGAGCCTGGGGGGGGGGGGGGGGGGTAGCCGGGCTGCAGGACGCCCGCGAGGCCGGGGCCTGGGGCGATGCAGGCCGGGCTCGCGCTCCCGTTCGTGTGTGCATCTGTGCTTTCAGCTCACGGCCCACGAGAGGCAGCCAGCAACGGCGCATTTGAATACACATTAAAGGTGTAAGTTTGTATGAGCAGCCTTCAGGGCTTCTCCACCTGCAGCTGTTCTTATCGCGACACGCTGGAACTTTCACGATCTGCATGTGTCATCAGGTCGTCTTCGGTTGAGTTTTCTCACCAGCAACTTATGTTCAGAAACTTCAGCAGCGTTTCCTCCAGTTCCGTAAAACAGTTACTTATGTGTTCTATGTTGCACTGAGCAGCGTTGGGTCCAGGTCAGACCAGCTGCAGCGTTGGGTCCAGGTGGGACCTGCAGTAGCGTTGGGTCCAGGTGGGACCTGCGGCAGCGTTGGGTCCAGGTCGGACCAGCGGCAATGTTTGGGTCCAGGTGGGACCTGCGGCAGTGTTGGGTCCAGGTCGCACCTGCGGCAGCGTCGGGTCACAGTTGGCTCCAACCCAGAATCTGTCCTTCACCTGTGGAAGACTTCCATCAGGACAGCTGCTAAATGATTAAACACAGGCACTTGCACTTCTCTTTGCTTAATATTTAATGGCTTGAGCTAAAATGAAATGAATCTAAATCCAATTATTCTAACGTCACCGTGTCCATCAGGTCCTTGAATGCTATGAATGAGGTGGTCACATCTTTCACTGTTGCTGCTCGTGGTCAGTGGCCGCTGATACTGACAGACCTTCTCTGGTCATTACTGATGCTTAGAACATTCAAGATGTGGGTTTCTCCATATTTAACAACACACAGCACACGCTGGTGTTGACGCCTGCAGACGTAGAGGATTAACAATCAAACATCAGTACTTCCTCCCTCACAGATTTGGATGTTGTCAGATGCGGAGCCTGAAAGGCGTTGGGCTCATGTGCGGAGCCCCGTCATGGCCGGAGCGCTGAGTCTGCGTCTAAATGACCTGATCCACGATGTTCTGGGCCCATTAGAAGCTGTGCAACACGTAAATCCTTAAATTGGATGAACCCCGGACAGAATCTGGCAACCGGTTTTCCAGCGGTTCCCTCGTCGATTCCCAGACTTCTCTGCTGCTCAGAGTAAGTGTTAATGTGACAGCCACTTTGAAATTAGGCAGAGGATTAAATTAGGGCTTTAAAAATCCTTTTGGAGTCGCTCATTCAGACGTGAAAAGATTAAGGGGCGACGATGAAAAGGGATTCTAGTTAAGACCTACATTATCGCAGACTTCAGTGCCCAGACAGAAAAAAGAGCGGTACATTTGAAGCCATTTGAGGATCTGTGTAAATGATTTCTTTATGGATGAGTGAATGAAATTATAGAGCAGAGACCAAGCGACTCTCTCGCTTATCAACCTGCAAATGGACGGGGGACGGTGAATCACACATACTTTCATTTCTGACAAAAAAGGCTCAGGGGCAGAGAGCTGAACATCAAGTTATTCACCTCAAGGTAATATTTACCGAGACGAGAGCGCGATGGAGAGAACAGGGAGGAATTCAACCTCAGCAGGAGTGGAGGGTGGAGAACGGATGATGGATGAACCAACACACGCAGATTTCAATTAAAACTAAATGGAAACGTCTCGTTCCTGCTTTCAGAGTGCTTTCATGGGTCCACTCTGCTGTCTGGTCACCTCTCATTGCTCCGCTCATTTCAGAACGTTGATTAGTTTGGAGACAATGAGTAAATCGATGGCTTGGGTTCCTGGGGCTGATTGCTTCCGGGGGAGGAGGCCGACTGAACCGGGACCTGAGCGCCATCGAAACGTCAGGCTGACCCTCAAAAACCTCCACATTCATGTCTCTGTCAGCGGATGCTGACAAGCAAGACTGCAGACTGATTCCGGATCTGTAGCTGGACCGGATTAACAGACAGACAGACAGACAGACAGACAGGCAGGCAGGCAGGCAGGCAGGCAGGCAGGCAGGCAGACAGAAAGAGAAACAGACAGACAGACAGACAAAAAGACAGGCAGACAGAGAAACAGACAGACAGACAGACAGACAGACAGACAGACAGACAGACAGACAGACAGACAAAAAGACAGACAGACAGACAGACAGACAGACAGACAGACAGACAGACAGACAGACAGGCAGGCAGGCAGGCAGGCAGGCAGGCAGGCAGACAGAAAGAGAAACAGACAGACAGACAGACAAAAAGACAGGCAGACAGAGAAACAGACAGACAGACAGACAGACAGACAGACAGACAGACAGACAGACAGACAGACAGACAAAAAGACAGACAGACAGACAGACAGACAGACAGACAGACAGACAGACAGACAGACAGGCAGGCAGGCAGGCAGGCAGGCAGACAGAAAGAGAAACAGACAGACAGACAGACAGACAGACAGACAGACAGACAGACAGACAGACAGACAGGCAGGCAGGCAGGCAGGCAGGCAGGCAGGCAGAAAGAAAGAGAAACAGACAGACAGACAGACAAAAAGAGAGAAACCGAGGCAGAGAAACCGAGAGGGAAACAGGAGAAACAGACAGACAGACAAAAAGACAGACAGACAGACAGACAGAGAAACAGACAGACAGACAGACAGGCAGACAGAGAAACAGACAGACAGGCAGACAGACAGACAGAGAAACCGAGAGGGAAACAGGAGAAACAGACAGACAGACAGACAGACAGACAGACAGACAGACAGACAGACAGACAGACAGACAGACAGACAGGCAGACAGGCATACAGACAGACAGACGGACAGGCAGGCAGGCAGGCAGGCAGGCAGACAGAGAAACAGACAGACAGACAGACAGACAGACAGACAGACAGACAGACAGACAGACAGACAGGCAGACAGAGAAACAGACAGACAGGCAGAGAAACCGAGAGGGAAACAGGAGAAACAGACAGACAGACAGACAGACAGAGAAACAGACAGACAGGCAGACAGACAGAGAAACAGACAGACAGGCAGAGAAACCGAGAGGGAAACAGGAGAAACAGACAGACAGACAGAGAAACAGACAGACAGACAGACAGACAGAGAAACAGACAGACATACAGACAGATAGACAGACAGACAGGCAGGCAGACAGAGAAACAGACAGACAGACAGACAGACAGACAGACAGACAGGCAGGCAGGCAGGCAGGCAGGCAGGCAGGCAGGCAGAGAAACAGACAGACAGACAGACAGACAGAGAGACAGGCAGACAGAGAAACAGACAGACAGACAGAGAAACAGACAGACAGACATACAGACAGATAGACAGACAGACAGACAGGCAGGCAGACAGAGAAACAGACAGACAGACAGACAGACAGACAGACAGACAGACAGACAGACAGACAGACAGACAGACAGACAGACAGACAGACAGACACGCAGTTGCAGATAGTAGATCTGTACTCGAGGCAAACACAATCCATCTGCTGAACAGCACACAGAAACACATTTAAACTTTCCATTTCCATTTCCATTAACTGACACTCTCATCCAGAGCGAGTGCTGTGAATTCCCTCTTCACTTTTTACATCTGATGAAAGAAAATGTCATTACACAGAGAAGGAGACTTCTGTCTCCATCCAAACGTTTTCCAGGGCGCTGCCTTCAGCGCGTCGCTGACTTGTTAACGTGTTAATGTGCGATCGGTGGCAGGTCTGGAATCTGACCGTGACGCACGCGTTAAAGCAAAGCCACCACGTCGAAGTCCTTCCATTAAAAGATCATTTCTAAAGACATTTGTGAAGCTGAGGAGGAACCAGACGAAAGCCGTCACAGGAAACGAGGAGCCGCCCCCGTGCGTGAGAGCCCTGCTCCAGTGTCTGCATCCACGCGGCTCCCACTGTGGGAGAAGGAACTAAACTGGTTTCAAACTGATCATCGTAAAGCGAAACAAATCAAGTAGAGTCGAGGAAGACGCCTCTGCTGGTTCATGTGTTCATCTGCGTCGGTGGCACGAACATTCTTATTATAAACATCATACGAACACAGAAATGCAGTGACTCAAATGATGTGACTACGTCTTGTCACACTGGAGACTGAATGAACTAAAGTTCTTCTCTGAAGGTAATAAATCCTGCGTCTCCACCTGACGTTTGTGCTTAACGAGGTGTAGACCTGTTGATAGGTGACGAGCTCATTAACACCCAGGTGTGACAGCAGAATCAGCTGCCTCGTCACTTCTTACCCACGAAGACGAGCTCTGGGTCGTATTTTAAGGAGCCCACGTCCTCACGTTTACATTGGAGCAGCACCCATATTTCCGTTTCGTCCTCATTAGTTTCTGTTCTAATGAACTTTTACTTTTCAAGCGTGGATTATTGTCATGTAAATAATGTGCTCAGTCTTTAATGGATGGGTTCTAGCTTGGAACTCCCTGTGTGTCTCCTGGTTCTGTCCAGAGGTTTGAGGCTTCACACTCTGGTTTATTATTCTTTCTGCACCAGAACAGCCTGGATGGGAATTCACTGAACGTGTGCCCCCATAATAACACTGCGTGTGGCCATGGCCGGCGGCGCTGACCTCACACTCTGGACGGGAGAGGAAGCGGCGGCCCGGGGGATTGTGGGTAAACCCTGTAGGCCTGCGGCTGCCTGTTACAAAGCTGCTGTGACAGCGAGCCTGGGGGGGGGGGGGGGGGGTAGCCGGGCTGCAGGACGCCCGCCGAGGCCGGGGCCTGGGGCGATGCAGGCCGGGCTCGCGCTCCCGTTCGCTGTGTGCATCTGTGCTTTCAGCTCACGGCCCACGAGAGACGCCAGCAACGGCGCATTTGAATACACATTAAAGGTGTAAGTTTGTATGAGCAGCCTTCAGGGCTTCTCCACCTGCAGCTGCTTCTTTATCGTGACACGCTGGAACTTTCACGATCTGCATGTGTCATCAGGTCGTCTTCGGTTGAGTTTCTCACCAGCAACTTATGTTCAGAAACTTCAGCAGCGTTTCCTCCAGTTCCGTAAAACAGTTACTTATGTGTTCTATGTTTCACTGTTCAGGCTGAACTCCACACACACTGGGCTCCTGTAGTGAAAGGCTGATGAATCTAATTCAGCCTGAAGCCACATCACCTCCTAGAAGCAGGACACAGACCGCGAGGAGCTCGTGGCTCCACGTTCAGCTGTGAACGCTCAGTTCACAGCTGAACAAACCGTTCAGTTCGAGTTGAGGTCCGGGCTTTAAAGTTTGCAGATTCGGTTTTGCAGTAGCTCCGTGTGTGACAGACGAAAGCAAAAAGCTCCCAGCGCTGGTCTGGAACCTGATCGGTCACTACAGAGCCACTAAACGGGTTAAAGGCTCATCTGGATCGTTTAAAATGCCCTGAAAATACTACAGGACTGAAGAGGATCGTGACTGGGAGACGAGAGGCTGCACTGCACAGACAAGCAGCGAACGGCCCACGTGGAGTCACCTCCCAAAAACACTGGATCTGGATAAGGAATCCCAGCGCTCAGTCACTTTGGCAGCAGCTTCATGACTGTGAGTCTCAGGATGCGGATGTGAACGGAGCAGTTTGTTCAAGTCCTTGAAGTTTTAGATGAATGCAGCGATGCGGCGCTCGTCCCCGGTTCCGTCACAGAACGGGGATCGTTATTAACTCTTTGTGTAAGTGTTTCAATCTGATCACTCTTTCAGCTCCCTTTTCATTTCTCTCCACGGAGATGAGAAATGAAGAATGTGTAATTACCTGAAGGAGCGAGGCGACCAAACCTTCCGTTAGCGGCGCAGAAATCCTGCGGTAATGAGAAAAGGTAAGCCACTTACAGAGAAAGCGCTGCTATTTCCCTCACCTCACTTCAGGAGCTAATGACAGACGCTAACACTCGCTCTCCACCGCTGCTTAGCTACACCTTTCACCCTCTCCACAAGGTGTAAAAAAGGAAACTCCGAACAAAAACACTTAAATATACTAAATAAAACAGGCTGCTGGTGCTTTATTGGACCACTCTCCAGGAGTCAGATGTGAGGGCGGACGCCCGGCCGGAGGCGACCGAGGCGTCTGCATCCACATTCACACAGAAACCAAAACCCAAAGTGGTTTCAGAGGTTTCAGAAGTCCTTTGGCTGTAAAGGATTACAGCAGAGCAGCAGTAATTAGTTGTGGCATAATGAACATTTGGCCCCGTGGCAGAGAATAATTAAGCAGCACTTACGGTGATCGGTAACGAGGTGACGGAGCCAGAAAACGTCCCAGCGCTCACAGAGCAGAGTGGGACTGGTTCCTGCTGCATTCACCAACATGCGTGTCAGTCATCCCGCTTGTCCCGTGTCCTTTCCAACACGCATGAGGATCACGTGTAATACAGGACAATGTGTGTGGAACATGAACAGAACCTGTTTGTGATGGTTCTACTGTTGCTCGTACACGGTGTCCGACAGGAAGTGAGTGATGCTGACGAACACTGGATGTGGTTCACGCAGGCGTCGCTTTACTGGTGTCGCTGTGAACCAGCTGACGGCTTCCAGTTCACCCTCCGCTCTAATTAGTTGTGTTTGTTTTGTGATGATGTCCAGCGTCACAACGCAGGTTGAGCAGCTGATGAGGTGGAGGACGAGGAGCAGGTCACCAACATGTCCCAGCGGAGCGAAGGAGCGCTGAGCTGCGAGGCTGCGAGGCACAAAACGCGTGGCAGAGCCGAGGAAGCGAGGAAGCGAGGAAGCGAGGACCCGAGGAAGCGAGGAAGCGAGGAAGCGAGGACAAAGGAGGAGCCGCAGACAAAGCGCTGTTTCCGTTTTCATGCTCCGTTTGGTTTCCTCCTCGTCTCCATCTCTGTGGCAGATCGACTTCTCTGCTTTCATGTTTACGTCAATTAAATGAAATCCTGGAGTCGTGTTAATTAATCAGCGTTTGAAGCATCGCAACGCGAGCACCGCCGCTTCCGACGGAGGCTTTTTACTGGTTTTCAGGAGCAGGAAGCTTTTCTGAGTGAATGCAGGATTAAACGCCTGCTCACGATGGAGATTTTCTGTAGTAAATGTCGACTTTTCGCTGCGTCTAATGTGCTTTACCTTCCTTGACATTACACCATGCAACCAGTCAGATTGACTTGTGAATTATGTCAAAAAATCCCACAGATGAAAGGCTGCTTTGAAAGCAGCGGTAAAGGAAATCAAGTCTTTCAGCCGGTGTTTGAATGCCGACGAGGCGCTGCCAGATCAAAATCTGATCAAACAATAACATTTTTCCCTTTTTTGATTGTGATTAGGCCTTTTTTTCCTGACAGCCACTAAAATAATTGTGAAAGTAATGAGATAGTGGCAGTTTTTTCTCCACTTTCTGTCTCCTTTCAAATAATGAAAAGATGATGAAAACAGCCGTGACTCCAGGAACCAGCGTTGCTGGGTGGGGAACACACTTCAAAGGGAATGATAAGCAAATGTAGCCGAGCTTTCGTTGTGAATTAAGTCAACCAGCCACTTTAATCAAACTGTTTCAGAGGAATCAAACTACAAACACAGAAACACAGAAGAAAGCCAGATTGATTGTCAG